>NW_027136970.1:0-300000 GCF_040869045.1 Eurosta solidaginis
GCTAACCTTTAGCCCGGTAAGCAAATTTAAAAAAAAAACGCAATATGTAGGCTACACGAGAACGGAGACGTCGAGTAACCAAAACAAATGCGTGAAACAAATTCGTACACGTTATTTATCAATTTAACTCTAGAATTAAAGGATATACAACGAGAAACAACGTTTGACAACCTTTAAACAGTTTTAATAACTATCTCAAAAATTGTCGCTCTGATGCAAACAACTGATGAGTTATCTACTCACTTTTGTTGAACAAAACGACTTACGTATTTTAAACATGCTAAACTTTAGCCCGGTAAGCAAATTAAAAAAAAACGCAATATGTAGGCTACACGAGAACAGAGACGTCGAGTAACCAAAACAAATGCGTTAAACAAATTCGTACACGTTATTTATCAATTTAACTCTAGAATTAAAGGATATACAACGAGAAACAACGTTTGACAACCTTTAAACAGTTTTAATAACTATCTCAAAAATTGTCGCTCTGATGCAAACAACTGATGAGTTATCTACTTAAATTTGATGAACAAAACGACTTACGTATTTTAAACATGCTAACCTTTAGCCCGGTAAGCAAATTAAAAAAAAAAAACGCAATATGTAGGCTACACGAGAACAGAGACGTCGAGTAACCAAATCAAATGCGTTAAACAAATTCGTACACGTTATTTATCAATTTAACTCTAGAATTAAAGGATATACAACGAGAAACAACGTTTGACAACCTTTAAACAGTTTTAATAACTATCTCAACAATTGTCGCTCTGATGCAAACAACTGATGAGTTATCTACTTAAATTTGATGAACAAAACGACTTACGTATTTTAAACATGCTAACCTTTAGCCAGGTAAGCAAATTAAAAAAAAAACGCAATATGTAGGCTACACGAGAACGGAGACGTCGAGTAACCAAAACAAATGCGTTAAACAAATTCGTACACGTTATTTATCAATTTAACTCTAGATTTAAAGGATATACAACGAGAAACAACGTTTGACAACCTTTAAACAGTTTTAATAACTATCTCAAAAATTATCGCTCTGATGCAAACAACTGATGAGTTATCTACTTAAATTTGATGAACAAAACGACTTACGTATTTTAAACATGCTAACCTTTAGCCGGTAAGCAAATTAAAAAAAAAACGCAATATGTAGGCTACACGAGAACGGAGACGTCGAGTAACCAAAACAAATGCGTTAAACAAATTCGTACACGTTATTTATCAATTTAACTCTAGAATTAAAGGATATACAACGAGAAACAACGTTTGACAACCTTTAAACAGTTTTAATAACTATCTCAAAAATTATCGCTCTGATGCAAACAACTGATGAGTTATCTACTTAAATTTGATGAACAAAACGACTTACGTATTTTAAACATGCTAACCTTTAGCCCGGTAAGCAAATTAAAAAAAAAAAACGCAATATGTAGGCTACACGAGAACGGAGACGTCGAGTAACCAAAACAAATGCGTTAAACAAATTCGTACACGTTATTTATCAATTTAACTCTAGAATTAAAGGATATACAACGAGAAACAACGTTTGACAACCTTTAAACAGTTTTAATAACTATCTCAAAAATTATCGCTCTGATGCAAACAACTGATGAGTTATCTACTTAAATATGATAAACAAAACGACTTACGTATTTAAACATGCTAACCTTTAGCCTGGTAAGCAAATTAAAAAAAAAAACGCAATATGTAGGCTACACGAGAACGGAGACGTCGAGTAAACAAAACAAATGCGTTAAACAAATTCGTACACGTTATTTATCAATTTAACTCTAGAATTAAAGGATATACAACGAGAAACAACGTTTGACAACCTTTAAACAGTTTTAATAACTATCTCAAAAATTATCGCTCTGATGCAAACAACTGATGAGTTATCTACTTAAATTTGATGAACAAAACGACTTACGTATTTTAAACATGCTAACCTTTAGCCCGGTAAGCAAATTAAAAAAAAAACGCAATATGTAGGCTACACGAGAACGGAGACGTCGAGTAACCAAAACAAATGCGTTAAACAAATTCGTACACGTTATTTATCAATTTAACTCTAGAATTAAAGGATATACAACGAGAAACAACGTTTGACAACCTTTAAACAGTTTTAATAACTATCTCAAAAATTATCGCTCTGATGCAAACAACTGATGAGTTATCTACTTAAATTTGATGAACAAAACGACTTACGTATTTTAAACATGCTAACCTTTAGCCCGGTAAGCAAACTAAAAAAAAAACGCAATATGTAGGCTACACGAGAACAGAGACGTGGAGTAACCAAAACAAATGCGTTAAACAAATTCGTACACGTTATTTATCAATTTAACTCTAGAATTAAAGGATATACAACGAGAAACAACGTTTGACAACCTTTAAACAGTTTTAATAACTATCTCAAAAATTGTCGCTCTGATGCAAACAACTGATGAGTTATCTACTTAAATTTGTTGAACAAAACGACTTACGTATTTTAAACATGCTAACCTTTAGCCCGGTAAGCAAATTAAAAAAAAACGCAATATGTAGGCTACACGAGAACGGAGACGTCGAGTAACCAAAACAAATGCGTTAAACAAATTCGTATACGTTATTTATCAATTTAACTCTAGAATTAAAGGATATACAACGAGAAACAACGTTTGACAACCTTTAAACAGTTTTAATAACTATCTCAAAAATTATCGCTCTGATGCAAACAACTGATGAGTTATCTACTTAAATATGATGAACAAAACGACTTACGTATTTTAAACATGCTAACCTTTAGCCCGGTAAGCAAATTAAAAAAAAAACGCAATATGTAGGCTACACGAGAACGGAGACGTCGAGTAACCAAAACAAATGCGTTAAACAAATTCGTACACGTTATTTATCAATTTAACTCTAGAATTAAAGGATATACAACGAGAAACAACGTTTGACAACCTTTAAACAGTTTTAATAACTATCTCAAAAATTATCGCTCTGATACAAACAACTGATGAGTTATCTACTTAAATTTGATGAACAAAACGACTTACGTATTTTAAGCATGCTAACCTTTAGCCCGGTAAGCAAATTAAAAAAAAAACGCAATATGTAGGCTACACGAGAACGGAGACGTCGAGTAACCAAAACAAATGCGTTAAACAAATTCGTACACGTTATTTATCAATTTAACTCTAGAATTAAAGGATATACAACGAGAAACAACGTTTGACAATCTTTAAACAGTTTTAATAACTATCTCAAAAATTGTCGCTCTGATGCAAACAACTGATGAGTTATCTACTTAAATTTGTTGAACAAAACGACTTACGTATTTTAAACATGCTAACCTTTAGCCCGGTAAGCAAATTAAAAAAAAAAACGCAATATGTAGGCTACACGAGAACGGAGACGTCAAGTAACCAAAACAAATGCGTTAAACAAATTCGTACACGTTATTTATCAATTTAACTCTAGAATTAAAGGATATACAACGAGAAACAACGTTTGACAACCTTTAAACAGTTTTAATAACTATCTCAAAAATTATCGCTCTGATGCATACAACTGATGAGTTATCTACTTAAATTTGATGAACAAAACGACTTACGTATTTTAAACATGCTAGCCTTTAGCCCGGTAAGCAAATTAAAAAAAAAAACGCAATATGTAGGCTACACGAGAACGGAGACGTCGAGTAACCAAAACAAATGCGTTAAACAAATTCGTACACGTTATTTATCAATTTAACTCTAGAATTAAAGGATATACAACGAGAAACAACGTTTGACAACCTTTAAACAGTTTTAATAACTATCTCAAAAATTGTCGCTCTGATGCAAACAACTGATGAGTTATCTACTTAAATATGATGAACAAAACGACTTACGTATTTTAAACATGCTAACCTTTAGCCCGGTAAGCAAATTAAAAAAAAAACGCAATATGTAGGCTACACGAGAACGGAGACGTCGAGTAACAAAAACAAATGCGTTAAACAAATTCGTACACGTTATTTATCAATTTAACTCTAGAATTAAAGGATATACAACGAGAAACAACGTTTGACAACCTTTAAACAGTTTTAATAACTATCTCAAAAATTATCGCTCTGATGCCAACAACTGATGAGTTATCTACTTAAGTTTGATGAACAAAACTTCTTACGTATTTTAAACATGCTAACCTTTAGCCCGGTAAGCAAATTAAAAAAAAAACGCAATATGTGGGCTACACGAGAACGGAGACGTCGAGTAACCAAAACAAATGCGTTAAACAAATTTGTACACGTTATTTATCAATTTAACTCTAGAATTAAAGGATATACAACGAGAAACAACGTTTGACAACCTTTAAACAGTTTTAATAACTATCTCAAAAATTATCGCTCTGATGCAAACAACTGATGAGTTATCTACTTAAATTTGATGAACAAAACGACTTACGTATTTTAAACATGCTAACCTTTAGCCCGGTAAGCAAATTAAAAAAAAAACGCAATATGTAGGCTACACGAGAACGGAGACGTCGAGTAACCAAAACAAATGCGTTAAAAAATTCGTACACGTTATTTATCAACTTAACTCTAGAATTAAAGGATATACAACGAGAAACAACGTTTGACAACCTTTAAACAGTTTTAATAACTATCTCAAAAATTATCGCACTGATGCAAACAACTGATGAGTTATCTACTTAAATATGATGAACAAAACGACTTACGTATTTTAAACATGCTAACCTTTAGCCCGGTAAGCAAATTAAAAAAAAAACGCAATATGTAGGCTACACGAGAACGGAGACGTCGAGTAACCAAAACAAATGCGTTAAACAAATTCGTACACGTTATTTATCAATTTAACTCTAGAATTAAAGGATATACAACGAGAAACAACGTTTGACAACCTTTAAACAGTTTTAATAACTATCTCAAAAATTATCGCTCTGATGCAAACAACTGATGAGTTATCTACTTAAATATGATGAACAAAACGACTTACGTATTTTAAACATGCTAACCTTTAGCCCGGTAAGCAAATTAAAAAAAAACGCAATATGTAGGCTACACGAGAACGGAGACGTCGAGTAACCAAAACAAATGCGTTAAACAAATTCGTACACGTTATTTATCAATTTAACTCTAGAATTAAAGGATATACAACGAGAAACAACGTTTGACAACCTTTAAACAGTTTTAATAACTATCTCAAAAATTATCGCTCTGATGCAAACAACTGATGAGTTATCTACTTAAATTTGTTGAACAAAACGACTTACGTATTTTAAACATGCTAACCTTTAGCCCGGTAAGCAAATTAAAAAAAAAAACGCAATATGTAGGCTACACGAGAACGGAGACGTCGAGTAACCAAAACAAATGCGTTAAACAAATTCGTACACGCTATTTATCAATTTAACTCTAGAATTAAGGATATACAACGAGAAACAACGTTTGACAACCTTTAAACAGTTTTAATAACTATCTCAAAAATTATCGCTCTGATGCAAACAACTGATGAGTTATCTACTTAAATTTGATGAACAAAACGACTTACGTATTTTAAACATGCTAACCTTTAGCCCGGTAAGCAAATTAAAAAAAAACGCAATATGTAGGCTACACGAGAACGGAGACGTCGAGTAACCAAAACAAATGCGTTAAACAAATTCGTACACGTTATTTATCAATTTAACTCTAGAATTAAAGGATATACAACGAGAAACAACGTTTGACAACCTTTAAACAGTTTTAATAACTATCTCAAAAATTATCGCTCTGATGCAAACAACTGATGAGTTATCTACTTAAATTTGATGAACAAAACGACTTACGTATTTTAAACATGCTAACCTTTAGCCCGGTAAGCAAATTTAAAAAAAAACGCAATATGTAGGCTACACGAGAACGGAGACGTCGAGTAACCAAAACAAATGCGTTAAACAAATTCGTACACGTTATTTATCAATTTAACTCTAGAATTAAAGGATATACAACGAGAAACAACGTTTGACAACCTTTAAACAGTTTTAATAACTATCTCAAAAATTGTCGCTCTGATGCAAACAACTGATGAGTTATCTACTTAAATATGATGAACAAAACGACTTACGTATTTTAAGCATGCTAACCTTTAGCCCGGTAAGCAAATTAAAAAAAAAAACGCAATATGTAGGCTACACGAGAACGGAGACGTCGAGTAACCAAAACAAATGCGTTAAACAAATTCGTACACGTTATTTATCAATTTAACTCTAGAATTAAAGGATATACAACGAGAAACAACGTTTGACAATCTTTAAACAGTTTTAATAACTATCTCAAAAATTGTCGCTCTGATGCAAACAACTGATGAGTTATCTACTTAAATTTGTTGAACAAAACGACTTACGTATTTTAAACATGCTAACCTTTAGCCCGGTAAGCAAATTAAAAAAAAAAACGCAATATGTAGGCTACACGAGAACGGAGACGTCGAGTAACCAAAACAAATGCGTTAAACAAATTCGTACACGTTATTTATCAATTTAACTCTAGAATTAAAGGATATACAACGAGAAACAACGTTTGACAACCTTTAAACAGTTTTAATAACTATCTCAAAAATTATCGCTCTGATGCAAACAACTGATGAGTTATCTACTTAAATTTGATGAACACAACTTCTTACGTATTTTAAACATGCTAACCTTTAGCCCGGTAAGCAAATTAAAAAAAAAACGCAATATGTGGGCTACACGAGAACGGAGACGTCGAGTAACCAAAACAAATGCGTTAAACAAATTTGTACACGTTATTTATCAATTTAACTCTAGAATTAAAGGATATACAACGAGAAACAACGTTTGACAACCTTTAAACAGTTTTAATAACTATCTCAAAAATTATCGCTTTGATGCAAACAACTGATGAGTTATCTACTTAAATTTGATGAACAAAACGACTTACGTATTTTAAACATGCTAACCTTTAGCCCGGTAAGCAAATTAAAAAAAAAAACGCAATATGTAGGCTACACGAGAACAGAGACGTCGAGTAACCAAAACAAATGCGTTAAACAAATTCGTACACGTTATTTATCAACTTAACTCTAGAATTAAAGGATATACAACGAGAAACAACGTTTGACAACCTTTAAACAGTTTTAATAACTATCTCAAAAATTATCGCTCTGATGCAAACAACTGATGAGTTATCTACTTAAATATGATGAACAAAACGACTTACGTATTTTAAACATGCTAACCTTTAGCCCGGTAAGCAAATTAAAAAAAAAACGCAATATGTAGGCTACACGAGAACGGAGACGTCGAGTAACCAAAACAAATGCGTTAAACAAATTCGTACACGTTATTTATCAATTTAACTCTAGAATTAAAGGATACACAACGAGAAACAACGTTTGACAACCTTTAAACAGTTTTAATAACTATCTCAAAAATTATCGCTCTGATGCAAACAACTGATGAGTTATCTACTTAAATATGATGAACAAAACGACTTACGTATTTTAAACATGCTAACCTTTAGCCCGGTAAGCAAATTAAAAAAAAAACGCAATATGTAGGCTACACGAGAACGGAGACGTCGAGTAACCAAAACAAATGCGTTAAACAAATTCGTACACGTTATTTATCAATTTAACTCTAGAATTAAAGGATATACAACGAGAAACAACGTTTGACAACCTTTATCTCAAAAATTATCGCTCTGATGCAAACAACTGATGAGTTATCTACTTAAATTTGATGAACAAAACGACTTACGTATTTTAAGCATGCTAACCTTTAGCCCGGTAAGCAAATTAAAAAAAAAACGCAATATGTAGGCTACACGAGAACGGAGACGTCGAGTAACCAAAACAAATGCGTTAAACAAATTCGTACACGTTATTTATAAATTTAACTCTAGAATTAAAGGATATACAACGAGAAACAACGTTTGACAACCTTTAAAAAGTTTTAATAACTATCTCAAAAATTATCGCTCTGATGCAAACAACTGATGAGTTATCTACTTAAATTTGTTGAACAAAACGACTTACGTATTTTAAACATGCTAACCTTTAGCCCGGTAAGCAAATTAAAAAAAAAACGCAATATGTAGGCTACACGAGAACGGAGACGTCGAGTAACCAAAACAAATGCGTTAAACAAATTCGTACACGCTATTTATCAATTTAACTCTAGAATTAAAGGATATACAACGAGAAACAACGTTTGACAACCTTTAAACAGTTTTAATAACTATCTCAAAAATTATCGCTCTGATGCAAACAACTGATGAGTTATCTACTTAAATTTGATGAACAAAACGACTTACGTATTTTAAACATGCTAACCTTTAGCCCGGTAAGCAAATTAAAAAAAAAACGCAATATGTAGGCTACACGAGAACGGAGACGTCGAGTAACCAAAACAAATGCGTTAAACAAATTCGTACACGTTATTTATCAATTTAACTCTAGAATTAAAGGATATACAACGAGAAACAACGTTTGACAACCTTTAAACAGTTTTAATAACTATCTCAAAAATTATCGCTCTGATGCAAACAACTGATGAGTTATCTACTTAAATTTGATGAACAAAACGACTTACGTATTTTAAACATGCTAACCTTTAGCCCGGTAAGCAAATTTAAAAAAAAACGCAATATGTAGGCTACACGAGAACGGAGACGTCGAGTAACCAAAACAAATGCGTTAAACAAATTCGTACATGTTATTTATCAATTTAACTCTAGAATTAAAGGATATACAACGAGAAACAACGTTTGACAACCTTTAAACAGTTTTAATAACTATCTCAAAAATTGTCGCTCTGATGCAAACAACTGATGAGTTATCTACTTAAATATGATGAACAAAACGACTTACGTATTTTAAACATGCTAACTTTTAGCCCGGTAAGCAAATTAAAAAAAACGCAATATGTAGGCTACACGAGAACGGAGACGTCGAGTAACCAAAACAAATGCGTTAAACAAATTCGTACACGTTATTTATCAATTTAACTCTAGAATTAAAGGATATACAACGAGAAACAACGTTTGACAACCTTTAAACAGTTTTAATAACTATCTCAAAAATTGTCGCTCTGATGCAAACAACTGATGAGTTATCTACTCAAATATGATGAACAAAACGACTTACGTATTTTAAACATGCTAACCTTTAGCCCGGTAAGCAAATTAAAAAAAAAACGCAATATGTAGGCTACACGAGAACGGAGACGTCGAGTAACCAAAACAAATGCGTTAAACAAATTCGTACACGTTATTTATCAATTTAACTCTAGAATTAAAGGATATACAACGAGAAACAACGTTTGACAACCTTTAAACAGTTTTAATAACTATCTCAAAAATTGTCGCTCTGATGCAAACAACTGATGAGTTATCTACTTAAATATGATGAACAAAACGACTTACGTATTTTAAGCATGCTAACCTTTAGCCCGGTAAGCAAATTAAAAAAAAAACGCAATATGTAGGCTACACGAGAACGGAGACGTCGAGTAACCAAAACAAATGCGTTAAACAAATTCGTACACGTTATTTATCAATTTAACTCTAGAATTAAAGGATATACAACGAGAAACAACGTTTGACAATCTTTAAACAGTTTTAATAACTATCTCAAAAATTGTCGCTCTGATGCAAACAACTGATGAGTTATCTACTTAAATTTGTTGAACAAAACGACTTACGTATTTTAAACATGCTAACCTTTAGCCGGTAAGCAAATTAAAAAAAAAAACGCAATATGTAGGCTACACGAGAACGGAGACGTCGAGTAACCAAAACAAATGCGTTAAACAAATTCGTACACGTTATTTATCAATTTAACTCTAGAATTAAAGGATATACAACGAGAAACAACGTTTGACAACCTTTAAACAGTTTTAATAACTATCTCAAAAATTATCGCTCTGATGCAAACAACTGATGAGTTATCTACTTAAATTTGATGAACAAAACGAATTACGTATTTTAAACATGCTAACCTTTAGCCCGGTAAGCAAATTAAAAAAAAAAACGCAATATGTAGGCTACACGAGAACGGAGACGTCGAGTAACCAAAACAAATGCGTTAAACAAATTCGTACACGTTATTTATCAATTTAACTCTAGAATTAAAGGATATACAACGAGAAACAACGTTTGACAACCTTTAAACAGTTTTAATAACTATCTCAAAAATTGTCGCTCTGATGCAAACAACTGATGAGTTATCTACTTAAATATGATGAACAAAACGACTTACGTATTTTAAATATGCTAACCTTTAGCCCGGTAAGCAAATTAAAAAAAAAACGCAATATGTAGGCTACACGAGAACGGAGACGTTGAGTAACCAAAACAAATGCGTTAAACAAATTCGTACACGTTATTTATCAATTTAACTCTAGAATTAAAGGATATACAACGAGAAACAACGTTTGACAACCTTTAAACAGTTTTAATAACTATCTCAAAAATTATCGCTCTGATGCAAACAACTGATGAGTTATCTACTTAAATTTGATGAACAAAACTTCTTACGTATTTTAAACATGCTAACCTTTAGCCCGGTAAGCAAATTAAAAAAAAAAACGCAATATGTGGGCTACACGAGAACGGAGACGTCGAGTAACCAAAACAAATGCGTTAAACAAATTTGTACACGTTATTTATCAATTTAACTCTAGACTTAAAGGATATACAACGAGAAACAACGTTTGACAACCTTTAAACAGTTTTAATAACTATCTCAAAAATTATCGCTCTGATGCAAACAACTGATGAGTTATCTACTTAAATTTGATGAACAAAACGACTTACGTATTTTAAACATGCTAACCTTTAGCCCGGTAAGCAAATTAAAAAAAAAAACGCAATATGTAGGCTACACGAGAACGGAGACGTCGAGTAACCAAAACAAATGCGTTAAACAAATTCGTACACGTTATTTATCAATTTAATTCTAGAATTAAAGGATATACAACGAGAAACAACGTTTGACAACCTTTATCTCAAAAATTATCGCTCTGATGCAAACAACTGATGAGTTATCTACTTAAATTTGTTGAACAAAACGACTTACGTATTTTAAACATGCTAACCTTTAGCCCGGTAAGCAAATTAAAAAAAAACGCAATATGTAGGCTACACGAGAACGGAGACGTCGAGTAACCAAAACAAATGCGTTAAACAAATTCGTACACGCTATTTATCAATTTAACTCTAGAATTAAAGGATATACAACGAGAAACAACGTTTGACAACCTTTAAACAGTTTTAATAACTATCTCAAAAATTATCGCTCTGATGCAAATAACTGATGAGTTATCTACTTAAATTTGATGAACAAAACGACTTACGTATTTTAAACATGCTAACCTTTAGCCCGGTAAGCAAATTAAAAAAAAAAAAGCAATATGTAGGCTACACGAGAACGGAGACGTCGAGTAACCAAAACAAATGCGTTAAACAAATTCGTACACGTTATTTATCAATTTAACTCTAGAATTAAAGGATATACAACGAGAAACAACGTTTGACAACCTTTAAACAGTTTTAATAACTATCTCAAAAATTATCGCTCTGATGCAAACAACTGATGAGTTATCTACTTAAATTTGATGAACAAAACGACTTACGTATTTTAAACATGCTAACCTTTAGCCCGGTAAGCAAATTTAAAAAAAAACGCAATATGTAGGCTACACGAGAACGGAGACGTCGAGTAACCAAAACAAATGCGTTAAACAAATTCGTACACGTTATTTATCAATTTAACTCTAGAATTAAAGGATATACAACGAGAAACAACGTTTGACAACCTTTAAACAGTTTTAATAACTATCTCAAAAATTGTCGCTCTGATGCAAACAACTGATGAGTTATCTACTTAAATATGATGAACAAAACGACTTACGTATTTTAAACATGCTAACTTTTAGCCCGGTAAGCAAATTTAAAAAAAACGCAATATGTAGGCTACACGAGAACGGAGACGTCGAGTAACCAAAACAAATGCGTTAAACAAATTCGTACACGTTATTTATCAATTTAACTCTAGAATTAAAGGATATACAACGAGAAACAACGTTTGACAACCTTTAAACAGTTTTAATAACTATCTCAAAAATTGTCGCTCTGATGCAAACAACTGATGAGTTATCTACTCAAATATGATGAACAAAACGACTTACGTATTTTAAACATGCTAACCTTTAGCCCGGTAAGCAAATTAAAAAAAAAACGCAATATGTAGGCTACACGAGAACGGAGACTTCGAGTAACCAAAACAAATGCGTTAAACAAATTCGTACACGTTATTTATCAATTTAACTCTAGAATTAAAGGACATACAACGAGAAACAACGTTTGACAACCTTTAAACCGTTTTAATAACTATCTCAAAAATTATCGCTCTGATGCAAACAACTGATGAGTTATCTACTTAAATATGATGAACAAAACGACTTACGTATTTTAAACATGCTAACCTTTAGCCCGGTAAGCAAATTAAAAAAAAAACGCAATATGTACGCTACACGAGAACGGAGACGTCGAGTAACCAAAACAAATGCGTTAAACAAATTCGTACACGTTATTTATCAATTTAACTCTAGAATTAAAGGATATACAACGAGAAACAACGTTTGACAACCTTTAAACAGTTTTAATAACTATCTCAAAAATTATCGCTCTGATGCAAACAACTGATGAGTTATCTACTTAAATATGATGAACAAAACGACTTACGTATTTTAAACATGCTAACCTTTAGCCCGGTAAGCAAATTAAAAAAAAAACGCAATATGTAGGCTACACGAGAACGGAGACGTCGAGTAACCAAAACAAATGCGTTAAACAAATTCGTACACGTTATTCATCAATTTAACTCTAGAATTAAAGGATATACAACGAGAAACAACGTTTGACAACCTTTAAACAGTTTTAATAACTATCTCAAAAATTGTCGCTCTGATGCAAACAACTGATGAGTTATCTACTTAAATTTGTTGAACAAAACGACTTACGTATTTTAAACATGCTAACCTTTAGCCCGGTAAGCAAATTAAAAAAAAAACGCAATATGTAGGTTACACGAGAACGGAGACGTCGAGTAATAAAACAAATGCGTTAAACAAATTCGTACACGTTATTTATCAATTTAACTTTAGAATTAAAGGATATACAACGAGAAACAACGTTTGACAACCTTTAAACAGTTTTAATAACTATCTCAAAAATTATCGCTATGATGCAAACAACTGATGAGTTATCTACTTAAATTTGATTAACAAAATGACTTACGTATTTTAAACATGCTAACCTTTAGCCCGGTAAGCAAATTAAAAAAAAAAACGCAATATGTAGGCTACACGAGAACGGAGACGTCGAGTAACCAAAACAAATGCGTTAAACAAATTCGTACACGTTATTTATCAATTTAACTCTAGAATTAAAGGATATACAACGAGAAACAACGTTTGACAACCTTTAAACAGTTTTAATAACTATCTCAAAAATTGTCGCTCTGATGCAAACAACTGCTGAGTTATCTACTCAAATTTGATGAACAAAACGACTTACGTATTTTAAACATGCTAACCTTTAGCCCGGTAAGCAAATTAAAAAAAAAATGCAATATGTAGGCTACACGAGAACGGAGACGTCGAGTAACCAAAAGAAATGCGTTAAACAAATTCGTACACGTTATTTATCAATTTAACTCTAGAATTAAAGGATATACAACGAGAAACAACGTTTGACAACCTTTAAACAGTTTTAATAACTATCTCAAAAATTATCGCTCTGATGCAAACAACTGATGAGTTATCTACTTAAATTTGATGAACAAAACGACTTACGTATTTTAAGCATGCTAACCTTTAGCCCGGTAAGCAAATTAAGAAAAAAACGCAATATGTAGGCTACACGAGAACGGAGACTTCGAGTAACCAAAACAAATGCGTTAAACAAATTCGTACACGTTATTTATCAATTTAACTCTAGAATTAAAGGATATACAACGAGAAACAACGTTTGACAACCTTTAAACAGTTTTAATAACTATCTCAAAAATTATCGCTCTGATGCAAACAACTGATGAGTTATCTACTTAAATTTGATGAACAAAACGACTTACGTATTTTAAACATGCTAACCTTTAGCCCGGTAAGCAAATTAAAAAAAAAAACGCAATATGTAGGCTACACGAGAACGGAGACGTCGAGTAACCAAAACAAATGCGTTAAACAACAGAATTAAAGGATATAAAACGAGAAACAACGTTTGACAACCTTTAAACAGTTTTAATAACTATCTCAAAAATTGTCGCTCTGATGCAAACAACTGATGAGTTATCTACTTAAATTTGTTGAACAAAACGACTTACGTATTTTAAGCATGCTAACCTTTAGCCCGGTAAGCAAATTAAAAAAAAAAACGCAATATGTAGGCTACACGAGAACGGAGACGTCGAGTAACCAAAACAAATGCGTTAAACAAATTCGTACACGTTATTTATCAATTTAACTCTAGAATTAAAGGATATACAACGAGAAACAACGTTTGGCAACCTTTAAACAGTTTTAATAACTATCTCAAAAATTATCGCTCTGTTGCAAACAACTTATGAGTTATCTACTTAAATATGATGAACAAAACGACTTACGTATTTTAAACATGCTAACCTTTAGCCTGGTAAACAAATTAAAAAAAAAAACGCAATATGTAGGCTACACGAGAACGGAGACGTCGAGTAACCAAAACAAATGCGTTAAACAAATTCGTACACGTTATTTATCAATTTAACTCTAGAATTAAAGGATATACAACGAGAAACAACGTTTGACAACCTTTAAACAGTTTTAATAACTATCTCAAAAATTATCGCTCTGATGCAAACAACTGATGAGTTATCTACTTAAATTTGTTGAACAAAACGACTTACGTATTTTAAACATGCTAACCTTTAGCCCGGTAAGCAAATTAAAAAAAAAACGCAATATGTAGGCTACACGAGAACGGAGACGTCGAGTAACCAAAACAAATGCGTTAAACAAATTCGTACACGTTATTTATCAATTTAACTCTAGAATTAAAGGACATACAACGAGAAACAACGTTTGACAACCTTTAAACAGTTTTAATAACTATCTCAAAAATTATCGCTCTGATGCAAACAACTGATGAGTTATCTACTTAAATTTGATGAACAAAACGACTTACGTATTTTAAACATGCTAACCTTTAGCCCGGTAAGCAAATTAAAAAAAACGCAATATGTAGGCTACACGAGAACGGAGACGTCGAGTAACCAAAACAAATGCGTTAAACAAATTCGTACACGTTATTTATCAATTTAACTCTAGAATTAAAGGATATACAACGAGAAACAACGTTTGACAACCTTTAAACAGTTTTAATAACTATCTCAAAAATTATCGCTCTGATGCAAACAACTGATGAGTTATCTACTTAAATTTGATGAACAAAACGACTTACGTATTTTAAACATGCTAACCTTTAGCCCGGTAAGCAAATTAAAAAAAAACGCAATATGTAGGCTACACGAGAACGGAGACGTCGAGTAACCAAAACAAATGCGTTAAACAAATTCGTACACGTTATTTATCAATTTAACTCTAGAATTAAAGGATATACAACGAGAAACAACGTTTGACAACCTTTAAACAGTTTTAATAACTATCTCAAAAATTATCGCTCTGATGCAAACAACTGATGAGTTATCTACTTAAATTTGATGAACAAAACGACTTACGTATTTTAAACATGCCAACCTTTAGCCCGGTAAGCAAATTAAAAAAAAAACGCAATATGTAGGCTACACGAGAACGGAGACGTCGAGTAACCAAAACAAATGCGTTAAACAAATTCGTACACGTTATTTATCAATTTAACTATAGAATTAAAGGATATACAACGAGAAACAACGTTTGACAACCTTTAAACAGTTTTAATAACTATCTCAAAAATTATCGCTCTGATGCAAACAACTGATGAGTTATCTACTTAAATTTGATGAACAAAACGACTTACGTATTTTAAACATGCTAACCTTTAGCCCGGTAAGCAAATTAAAAAAAAACGCAATATGTAGGCTACACGAGAACGGAGACGTCGAGTAACCAAAACAAATGCGTTAAACAAATTCGTACACGTTATTTATCAATTTAACTCTAGAATTAAAGGATATACAACGAGAAACAACGTTTGACAACCTTTAAACAGTTTTAATAACTATCTCAAAAATTATCGCTCTGATGCAAACAACTGATGAGTTATCTACTTAAATATGATGAACAAAACGACTTACGTATTTTAAACATGCTAACCTTTAGCCCGGTAAGCAAATTAAAAAAAAAAACGCAATATGTAGGCTACACGAGAACGGAGACGTCGAGTAACCAAAACAAATGCGTTAAACAAATTCGTACACGTTATTTATCAATTTAACTCTAGAATTAAAGGATATACAACGAGAAACAACGTTTGACAACCTTTAAACAATTTTAATAACTATCTCAAAAATTATCGCTCTGATGCAAGCAACTGATGAGTTATCTACTTAAATTTGATGAACAAAACGACTTACGTATTTTAAACATGCTAACCTTTAGCCCGGTAAGCAAACTAAAAAAAAACGCAATATGTAGGCTACACGAGAACGGAGACGTCGAGTAACCAAAACAAATGCGTTAAACAAATTCGTACACGTTATTTATCAATTTAACTCTAGAATTAAAGGATATACTACGAGAAACAACGTTTGACAACCTTTAAACAGTTTTAATAACTATCTCAAAAATTGTCGCTCTGATGCAAACAACTGATGAGCTATCTACTTAAATTTGTTGAACAAAACAACTTACGTATTTTAAATAAGCTAACCTTTAGACCGGTAAGCAAATTAAAAAAAAAAACGCAATATGTAGGCTACACGAGAACGGAGACGTCGAGTAACCAAAACAAATGCGTTAAACAAATTCGTACACGTCATTTATCAATTTAACTCTAGAATTAAAGGACATACAACGAGAAACAACGTTTGACAACCTTTAAACAGTTTTAATAACTATCTCAAAAATTGTCGCTCTGATGCAAACAACTGATGAGTTATCTACTCAAATTTGTTGAACAAAACGACTTACGTATTTTAAACATGCTAACCTTTAGCCCGGTAAGCAAATTTAAAAAAAAAACGCAATATGTAGGCTACACGAGAACGGAGACGCCGAGTAACCAAAACAAATGCGTTAAACAAATTCGTACACGTTATTTATCAATTTAACTCTAGAATTAAAGGATATACAACGAGAAAGAACGTTTGACAACCTTTAAACAGTTTTAATAACTATCTCAAAAATTGTCGCTCTGATGCAAACAACTGATGAGTTATCTACTAAAATTTGTTGAACAAAACGACTTACGTATTTTAAACATGCTAACCTTTAGCCCGGTAAGCAAATTAAAAAAAAAACGCAATATGTAGGCTACACGAGAACGGAGACGTCGAGTAACCAAAACAAATGCGTTAAACAAATTCGTACACGTTATTTATCAATTTAACTCTAGAATTAAAGGATATACAACGAGAAACAACGTTTGACAACCTTTAAACAGTTTTAATAACTATCTCAAAAATTATCGCTCTGATGCAAACAACTGATGAGTTATCTACTTAAATTTGTTGAACAAAACGACTTACGTATTTTAAACATGCTAACCTTTAGCCCGGTAAGCAAATTTAAAAAAAAACGCAATATGTAGGCTACACGAGAACGGAGACGTCGAGTAACCAAAACAAATGCGTTAAACAAATTCGTACACGTTATTTATCAATTTAACTCTAGAATTAAAGGATATACAACGAGAAACAACGTTTGACAACCTTTAAACAGTTTTAATAACTATCTCAAAAATTATCGCTCTGATGCAAACAACTGATGAGTTATCTACTTAAATTTGATGAACAAAACGACTTACGTATTTTAAACATGCTAACCTTTAGCCCGGTAAGCAAATTAAAAAAAAACGCATTATGTAGGCTACACGAGAACGGAGACGTCGAGTAACCAAAACAAATGCGTTAAACAAATTCGTACACGTTATTTATCAATTTAACTCTAGAATTAAAGGATATACAACGAGAAACAACGTTTGACAACCTTTAAACAGTTTTAATAACTATCTCAAAAATTATCGCTCTGATGCAAACAACTGATGAGTTATCTACTTAAATTTGTTGAACAAAACGACTTACGTATTTTAAGCATGCTAACTTTAGCCCGGTAAGCAAATTAAAAAAAAAACGCAATATGTAGGCTACACGAGAACGGAGACGTCGAGTAACCAAAACAAATGCGTTAAACAAATTCGTACACGTTATTTATCAATTTAACTCTAGAATTAAAGGATATACAACGAGAAACAACGTTTGACAACCTTTAAACAGTTTTAATAACTATCTCAAAAATTGTCGCTCTGATGCAAACAACTGATGAGTTATCTACTTAAATTTGTTGAACAAAACGACTTACGTATTTTAAACATGCTAACCTTTAGCCCGGTAAGCAAATTAAACAAAAAACGCAATATGTAGGCTACACGAGAACGGAGACGTCGAGTAACCAAAACAAATGCGTTAAACAAATTCGTACACGTTATTTATCAATTTAACTCTAGAATTAAAGGATATACAACGAGAAACAACGTTTGACAACCTTTAAACAGTTTTAATAACTATCTCAAAAATTGTCGCTCTGATGCAAACAACTGATGAGTTATCTACTTAAATTTGATGAACAAAACGACTTACGTATTTTAAACATGCTAACCTTTAGCCCGGTAAGCAAATTAAAAATAAAACGCAATATGTAGGCTACACGAGAACGGAGACGTCGAGTAACCAAAACAAATGCGTTAAACAAATTCGTACACGTTATTTATCAATTTAACTCTAGAATTAAAGGATATACAACGAGAAACAACGTTTGACAACCTTTAAACAGTTTTAATAACTATCTCAAAAATTGCCGCTCTGATGCAAACAACTGATGAGTTATCTACTCAAATATGATGAACAAAACGACTTACGTATTTTAAACATGCTAACCTTTAGCCCGGTAAGCAAATTAAAAAAAAAACGCAATATGTAGGCTACACGAGAACGGAGACTTCGAGTAACCAAAACAAATGCGTTAAACAAATTCGTACACGTTATTTATCAATTTAACTATAGAATTAAAGGATATACAACGAGAAACAACGTTTGACAACCTTTAAACAGTTTTAATAACTATCTCAAAAATTATCGCTCTGATGCAAACAACTGATGAGTTATCTACTTAAATTTGATGAACAAAACGACTTACGTATTTTAAACATGCTAACCTTTAGCCCGGTAAGCAAATTAAAAAAAAACGCAATATGTAGGCTACACGAGAACGGAGACGTCGAGTAACCAAAACAAATGCGTTAAACAAATTCGTACACGTTATTTATCAATTTAACTCTAGAATTAAAGGATATACAACGAGAAACAACGTTTGACAACCTTTAAACAGTTTTAATAACTATCTCAAAAATTATCGCTCTGATGCAAACAACTGATGAGTTATCTACTTAAATTTGATGAACAAAACGACTTACGTATTTTAAGCATGCTAACCTTTAGCCCGGTAAGCAAATTAAAAAAAAAAAACGCAATATGTAGGCTACACGAGAACGGAGACGTCGAGTAACCAAAACAAATGCGTTAAACAAATTCGTACACGTTATTTATCAATTTAACTCTAGAATTAAAGGATATACAACGAGAAACAACGTTTGACAACCTTTAAACAGTTTTAATAACTATCTCAAAAATTATCGCTCTGATGCAAACAACTGATGAGTTATCTACTTAAATTTGATGAACAAAACAACTTACGTATTTTAAACATGCTAACCTTTAGCCCGGAAACAAATTTAAAAAAAAAAACGCAATATGTAGGCTACACGAGAACGGAGACGTCGAGTAACCAAAACAAATGCGTTAAACAAATTCGTACACGTTATTTATCAATTTAACTCTAGAATTAAAGGATATACAACGAGAAACAACGTTTGACAACCTTTAAACAGTTTTAATAACTATCTCAAAAATTGTCGCTCTGATGCAAACAACTGATGAGTTATCTACTTAAATTTGATGAACAAAACGACTTACGTATTTTAAACATGCTAACCTTTAGCCCGGTAAGCAAATTAAAAAAAAAAACGCAATATGTAGGCTACACGAGAACGGAGACGTCGAGTAACCAAAACAAATGCGTTAAACAAATTCGTACACGTTATTTATCAATTTAACTCTAGAATTAAAGGATATACAACGAGAAACAACGTTTGACAACCTTTAAACAGTTTTAATAACTATCTCAAAAATTATCGCTCTGATGCAAACAACTGATGAGTTATCTACTTAAATATGATGAACAAAACGACTTACGTATTTTAAACATGCTAACCTTTAGCCCGGTAAGCAAATTAAAAAAAAAACGCAATATGTAGGCTACACGAGAACGGAGACGTCGAGTAACCAAAACAAATGCGTTAAACAAATTCGTACACGTTATTTATCAATTTAACTCTAGAATTAAAGGATATACAACGAGAAACAACGTTTGACAACCTTTAAACAGTTTTAATAACTATCTCAAAAATTATCGCTCTGATGCAAACAACTGATGAGTTATCTACTTAAATATGATGAACAAAACGACTTACGTATTTTAAACATGCTAACCTTTAGCCCGGTAAGCAAATTAAAAAAAAAAACGCAATATGTAGGCTACACGAGAACGGAGACGTCGAGTAACCAAAACAAATGCGTTAAACAAATTCGTACACGTTATTTATCAATTTAACTCTAGAATTAAAGGATATACAACGAGAAACAACGTTTGACAACCTTTAAACAGTTTTAATAACTATCTCAAAAATTGTCGCTCTGATGCAAACAACTGATGAGTTATCTACTTAAATTTGTTGAACAAAACGACTTACGTATTTTAAACATGCTAACCTTTAGCCCGGTAAGCAAATTAAAAAAAAAACGCAATATGTAGGCTACACGAGAACGGAGACGTCGAGTAACCAAAACAAATGCGTTAAACAAATTCGTACACGTTATTTATCAATTTAACTCTAGGATTAAAGGATATACAACGAGAAACAACGTTTGACAACCTTTAAACAGTTTTAATAACTATCTCAAAAATTGTCGCTCTGATGCAAACAACTGATGAGTTATCTACTTAAATTTGATGAACAAAACGACTTACGTATTTTAAACATGCTAACCTTTAGCCCGGTAAGCAAATTAAAAAAAAAACGCAATATGTAGGCTACACGAGAACGGAGACGTCGAGTAACCAAAACAAATGCGTTAAACAAATTCGTACACGTTATTTATCAATTTAACTCTAGAATTAAAGGATATACAACGAGAAACAACGTTTGACAACCTTTAAACAGTTTTAATAACTATCTCAAAAATTATCGCTCTGATGCAAACAACAGATGAGTTATCTACTTAAATATGATGAACAAAACGACTTACGTATTTTAAACATGCTAACCTTTAGCCCGGTAAGCAAATTAAAAAAAAAACGCAATATGTAGGCTACACGAGAACGGAGACGTGGAGTAACCAAAACAAATGCGTTAAACAAATTCGTACACGTTATTAATCAATTTAACTCTAGAATTAAAGGATATACAACGAGAAACAACGTTTGACAACCTTTAAACAGTTTTAATAACTATCTCAAAAATTATCGCTCTGATGCAAACAACTGATGAGTTATCTACTTAAATATGATGAACAAAACGACTTACGTATTTTAAACATGCTAACCTTTAGCCCGGTAAGCAAATTAAAAAAAAAAACGCAATATGTAGGCTACACGAGAACGGAGACGTCGAGTAACCAAAACATATGCGTTAAACAAATTCGTACACGTTATTTATCAATTTAACTCTAGAATTAAAGGATATACAACGAGAAACAACGTTTGACAACCTTTAAACAGTTTTAGTAACTATCTCAAAAATTATCGCTCTGATGCAAACAACTGATGAGTTATCTACTTAAATATAATGAACAAAACGACTTACGTATTTTAAACATGCTAACCTTTAGCCCGGTAAGCAAATTAAAAAAAAAACGCAATATGTAGGCTACACGAGAACGGAGACGTCGAGTAACCAAAACAAATGCGTTAAACAAATTCGTACACGTTATTTATCAATTTAACTCTAGAATTAAAGGATATACAACGAGAAACAACGTTTGACAACCTTTAAACAGTTTTAATAACTATCTCAAAAATTATCGCTCTGATGCAAACAACTGATGAGTTATCTACTTAAGTATGATGAACAAAACGACTTACGTATTTTAAACATGCTAACCTTTAGCCCGGTAAGCAAATTAAAAAAAAAAACGCAATATGTAGGCTACACGAGAACGGAGACGTCGAGTAACCAAAACAAATGCGTTAAACAAATTCGTACACGTTATTTATCAATTTAACTCTAGAATTAAAGGATATACAACGAGAAACAACGTTTGACAACCTTTAAACAGTTTTAATAACTATCTCAAAAATTATCGCTCTGATGCAAACAACTGATGAGTTATCTACTTAAATATGATGAACAAAACGACTTACGTATTTTAAACATGCTAACCTTTAGCCCGGTAAGCAAATTAAAAAAAACGCAATATGTAGGCTACACGAGAACGGAGACGTCGAGTAACCAAAACAAATGCGTTAAACAAATTCGTACACGTTATTTATCAATTTAACTCTAGAATTAAAGGATATACAACGAGAAACAACGTTTGACAACCTTTAAACAGTTTTAATAACTATCTCAAAAATTATCGCTCTGATGCAAACAACTGATGAGTTATCTACTTAAATTTGTTGAACAAAACGACTTACGTATTTTAAACATGCTAACCTTTAGCCCGGTAAGCAAATTAAAAAAAAAACGCAATATGTAGGCTACACGAGAACGGAGACGTCGAGTAACCAAAACAAATGCGTTAAACAAATTCGTACACGTTATTTATCAATTTAACTCTAGAATTAAAGGATATACAACGAGAAACAACGTTTGACAACCTTTAAACAGTTTTAATAACTATCTCAAAAATTATCGCTCTGATGCAAACAACTGCTGAGTTATCTACTTAAATATGATGAACAAAACGACTTACGTATTTTAAACATGCTAACCTTTAGCCCGGTAAGCAAATTAAAAAAAAAACGCAATATGTAGGCTACACGAGAACGGAGACGTCGAGTAACCAAAACAAATGCGTTAAACAAATTCGTACACGTTATTTATCAATTTAACTCTAGAATTAAAGGATATACAACGAGAAACAACGTTTGACAACCTTTAAACAGTTTTAATAACTATCTCAAAAATTATCGCTCTGATGCAAACAACTGATGAGTTATCTACTTAAATTTGATGAACAAAACGACTTACGTATTTTAAACATGCTAACCTTTAGCCCGGTAAGCAAATTAAAAAAAAAACGCAATATGTAGGCTACACGAGAACGGAGACGTCGAGTAACCAAAACAAATGCGTTAAACAAATTCGTACACGTTATTTATCAATTTAACTCTAGAATTAAAGGATATACAACGAGAAACAACGTTTGACAACCTTTAAACAGTTTTAATAACTATCTCAAAAATTGTCGCTCTGATGCAAACAACTGATGAGTTATCTACTTAAATTTGTTGAACAAAACGACTTACGTATTTTAAACATGCTAACCTTTAGCCCGGTAAGCAAATTAAAAAAAAAACGCAATATGTAGGCTACACGAGAACGGAGACGTCGAGTAACCAAAACAAATGCGTTAAACAAATTCGTACACGTTATTTATCAATTTAACTCTAGGATTAAAGGATATACAACGAGAAACAACGTTTGACAACCTTTAAACAGTTTTAATAACTATCTCAAAAATTGTCGCTCTGATGCAAACAACTGATGAGTTATCTACTTAAATTTGATGAACAAAACGACTTACGTATTTTAAACATGCTAACCTTTAGCCCGGTAAGCAAATTAAAAAAAAAAAGCAATATGTAGGCTACACGAGAACGGAGACGTCGAGTAACCAAAACAAATGCGTTAAACAAATTCGTACACGTTATTTATCAATTTAACTCTAGAATTAAAGGATATACAACGAGAAACAACGTTTGACAACCTTTAAACAGTTTTAATAACTATCTCAAAAATTATCGCTCTGATGCAAACAACTGATGAGTTATCTACTTAAATATGATGAACAAAACGACTTACGTATTTTAAACATGCTAACCTTTAGCCCGGTAGGCAAATTAAAAAAAAAACGCAATATGTAGGCTACACGAGAACGGAGACGTCGAGTAACCAAAACAAATGCGTTAAACAAATTGACAACCTTTAAACAGTTTTAATAACTATCTCAAAAATTATCGCTCTGATGCAAACAACTGATGAGTTATCTACTTAAATTTGATGAACAAAACGACTTACGTATTTTAAACATGCTAACCTTTAGCCCGGTAAGCAAATTAAAAAAAAAACGCAATATGTAGGCTACACGAGAACGGAGACGTCGAGTAACCAAAACAAATGCGTTAAACAAATTCGTACACGTTATTTATCAATTTAACTCTAGAATTAAAGGATATACAACGAGAAACAACGTTTGACAACCTTTAAACAGTTTTTATATCTATCTCAAAAATTATCGCTCTGATGCAAACAACTGATGAGTTATCTACTTAAATTTGATGAACAAAATGACTTACGTATTTTAAACATGCTAACCTTTAGCCCGGTAAGCAAATTAAAAAAAAAACGCAATATGTAGGCTACACGAGAACGGAGACGTCGAGTAACCAAAACAAATGCGTTAAACAAATTCGTACACGTTATTTATCAATTTAACTCTAGAATTAAAGGATATACAACGAGAAACAACGTTTGACAACCTTTAAACAGTTTTAATAACTATCTCAAAAATTATCGCTCTGATGCAAACAACTGATGAGTTATCTACTTAAATTTGATGAACAAAACGACTTACGTATTTTAAACATGCTAACCTTTAGCCCGGTAAGCAAATTAAAAAAAAACGCAATATGTAGGCTACACGATAACGGAGACGTCGAGTAACCAAAACAAATGCGTTAAACAAATTCGTACACGTTATTTATCAATTTAACTCTAGAATTAAAGGATATACAACGAGAAACAACGTTTGACAACCTTTAACAGTTTTAATAACTATCTCAAAAATTATCGCTCTGATGCAAACAACTGATGAGTTATCTACTTAAATTTGATGAACAAAACGACTTACGTATTTTAAACATGCTAACCTTTAGCCCGGTAAGCAAATTAAAAAAAAAACGCAATATGTAGGCTACACGAGAACGGAGACGTCGAGTAACCAAAACAAATGCGTTAAACAAATTCGTACACGTTATTTATCAATTTAACTCTAGAATTAAAGGATATACAACGAGAAACAACCTTTGACAACCTTTAAACAGTTTTAATAACTATCTCAAAAATTGTCGCTCTGATGCAAACAACTGATGAGTTATCTACTTAAATTTGTTGAACAAAACGACTTACGTATTTTAAGCATGCTAACCTTTAGCCCGGTAAGCAAATTAAAAAAAAAACGCAATATGTAGGCTACACGAGAACGGAGACGTCGAGTAACCAAAACAAATGCGTTAAACAAATTCGTACACGTTATTTATCAATTTAACTCTAGAATTAAAGGATATACAACGAGAAACAACGTTTGACAACCTTTAAACAGTTTTAATAACTATCTCAAAAATTGTCGCTCTGATGCAAACAACTGATGAGTTATCTACTTAAATTTGTTGAACAAAACGACTTACGTATTTTAAGCATGCTAACCTTTAGCCCGGTAAGCAAATTAAAAAAAAAACGCAATATGTAGGCTACACGAGAACGGAGACGTCGAGTAACCAAAACAAATGCGTTAAACAAATTCGTACACGTTATTTATCAATTTAACTCTAGAATTAAAGGATATACAACGAGAAACAACGTTTGACAACCTTTAAACAGTTTTAATAACTATCTCAAAAATTATCGCTCTGATGCAAACAACTGATGAGTTATCTACTTAAATTTGATGAACAAAACGACTTACGTATTTTAAACATGCTAACCTTTAGCCCGGTAAGCAAATTAAAAAAAAACGCAATATGTAGGCTACACGAGAACGGAGACGTCGAGTAACCAAAACAAATGCGTTAAACAAATTCGTACACGTTATTTATCAATTTAACTCTAGAATTAAAGGATATACAACGAGAAACAACGTTTGACAACCTTTAAACAGTTTTAATAACTATCTCAAAAATTATCGCTCTGATGCAAACAACTGATGAGTTATCTACTTAAATTTGATGAACAAAACGGCTTACGTATTTTAAACATGCTAACCTTTAGCCCGGTAAGCAAATTAAAAAAAAAACGCAATATGTAGGCTACACGAGAACGGAGACGTCGAGTAACCAAAACAAATGCGTTAAACAAATTCGTACACGTTATTTATCAATTTAACTCTAGAATTAAAGGATATACAACGAGAAACAACGTTTGACAACCTTTAAACAGTTTTAATAACTATCTCAAAAATTATCGCTCTGATGCAAACAACTGATGAGTTATCTACTTAAATTTGATGAACAAAACGAATTACGTATTTTAAATATGCAAACCTTTAGCCCGGTAAGCAAATTAAAAAAACAACGCAATATGTAGGCTACACGAGAACGGAGACGTCGAGTAACCAAAACAAATGCGTTAAACAAATTCGTACACGTTATTTATCAATTTAACTCTAGAATTATAGGATATACAACGAGAAACAACGTTTGACAACCTTTAAACAGTTTTAATAACTATCTCAAAAATTGTCGCTCTGATGCAAACAACTGATGAGTTATCTACTTAAATATGATGAACAAAACGACTTACGTATTTTAAACATGCTAACCTTTAGCCCGGTAAGCAAATTAAAAAAAAAAACGCAATATGTAGGCTACACGAGAACGGAGACGTCGAGTAACCAAAACAAATGCGTTAAACAAATTCGTACACGTTATTTATCAATTTAACTCTAGAATTAAAGGATATACAACGAGAAACAACGTTTGACAACCTTTAAACAGTTTTAATAACTATCTCAAAAATTATCGCTCTGATGCAAACAACTGATGAGTTATCTACTTAAATATGATGAACAAAACGACTTACGTATTTTAAACATGCTAAACTTTAGCCCGGTAAGCAAATTAAAAAAAAAAAACGCAATATGTAGGCTACACGAGAACGGAGACGTCGAGTAACCAAAACAAATGCGTTAAACAAATTCGTACACGTTATTTATCAATTTAACTCTAGAATTAAAGGATATACAACGAGAAACAACGTTTGACAACCTTTAAACAGTTTTAATAACTATCTCAAAAATTATCGCTCTGATGCAAACAACTGATGAGTTATCTACTTAAATTTGATGAACAAAACGACTTACGTATTTTAAACATGCTAACCTTTAGCCCGGTAAGCAAATTAAAAAAAAAACGCAATATGTAGGCTACACGGGAACGGAGACGTAGAGTAACCAAAACAAATGCGTTAAACAAATTCGTACACGTTATTTATCAATTTAACTCTAGAATTAAAGGATATACAACGAGAAACAACGTTTGACAACCTTTAAACAGTTTTAATAACTATCTCAAAAATTATCGCTCTGATGCAAACAACTGATGAGTTATCTACTTAAATTTGATGAACAAAACGACTTACGTATTTTAAACATGCTAGCCTTTAGCCCGGTAAGCAAATTTAAAAAAAAGTCAATATGTAGGCTACACGAGAACGGAGACGTCGAGTAACCAAAACAAATGCGTTAAACAAATTCGTACACGTTATTTATCAATTTAACTCTAGAATTAAAGGATATACAACGAGAAACAACGTTTGACAACCTTTAAACCGTTTTAATAACTATCTCAAAAATTATCGCTCTGATGCAAACAACTGATGAGTTATCTACTTAAATATGATGAACAAAACGACTTACGTATTTTAAACATGCTAACCTTTAGCCCGGTAAGCAAATTAAAAAAAAACGCAATATGTAGGCTACACGAGAACGGAGACGTCGAGTAACCAAAACAAATGCGTTAAACAAATTCGTACACGTTATTTTTCAATTTAACTCTAGAATTAAAGGATATACAACGAGAAACAACGTTTGACAACCTTTAAACAGTTTTAATAACTATCTCAAAAGTTATCGCTCTGATGCAAACAACTGATGAGTTATCTACTTAAATTTGATGAACAAAACGACTTACGTATTTCAAACATGCTAACCTTTAGCCCGGTAAGCAAATTAAAAAAAAAACGCAATATGTAGGCTACACGAGAATGGAGACGTCGAGTAACCAAAACAAATGCGTTAAACAAATTCGTACACGTTATTTATCAATTTAACTCTAGAATTAAAGGATATACAAGAGAAACAACGTTTGACAACCTTTAAACAGTTTTAATAACTATCTCAAAAATTATCGCTCTGATGCAAACAACTGATGAGTTATCTACTTAAATTTGATGAACAAAACGACTTACGTATTTTAAACATGCTAACCTTTAGCCCGGTAAGCAAATTAAAAAAAAAACGCAATATGTAGGCTACACGTGAACGGAGACGTCGAGTAACCAAAACAAATGCGTTAAACAAATTCGTACACGTTATTTATCAATTTAACTCTAGAATTAAAGGATATACAACGAGAAACAACGTTTGACAACCTTTAAACAGTTTTAATAACTATCTCAAAAATTATCGCTCTGATGCAAACAACTGATGAGTTATCTACTTAAATATGATGAACAAAACGACTTACGTATTTTAAACATGCTAACCTTTAGCCCGGTAAGCAAATTTAAAAAAAAACGCAATATGTAGGCTACACGGGAACGGAGACGTCGAGTAACCAAAACAAATGCGTTAAACAAATTCGTACACGTTATTTATCAATTTAACTCTAGAATTAAAGGATATACAACGAGAAACAACCTTTGACAACCTTTAAACAGTTTTAATAACTATCTCAAAAATTGTCGCTCTGATGCAAACAACTGATGAGTTATCTACTTAAATTTGTTGAACAAAACGACTTACGTATTTTAAGCATGCTAACCTTTAGCCCGGTAAGCAAATTAAAAAAAAAACGCAATATGTAGGCTACACGAGAACGGAGACGTCGAGTAACCAAAACAAATGCGTTAAACAAATTCGTACACGTTATTTATCAATTTAACTCTAGAATTAAAGGATATACAACGAGAAACAACGTTTGACAACCTTTAAACAGTTTTAATAACTATCTCAAAAATTGTCGCTCTGATGCAAACAACTGATGAGTTATCTACTTAAATTTGTTGAACAAAACGACTTACGTATTTTAAGCATGCTAACCTTTAGCCCGGTAAGCAAATTAAAAAAAAAACGCAATATGTAGGCTACACGAGAACGGAGACGTCGAGTAACCAAAACAAATGCGTTAAACAAATTCGTACACGTTATTTATCAATTTAACTCTAGAATTAAAGGATATACAACGAGAAACAACGTTTGACAACCTTTAAACAGTTTTAATAACTATCTCAAAAATTATCGCTCTGATGCAAACAACTGATGAGTTATCTACTTAAATTTGATGAACAAAACGACTTACGTATTTTAAACATGCTAACCTTTAGCCCGGTAAGCAAATTAAAAAAAAACGCAATATGTAGGCTACACGAGAACGGAGACGTCGAGTAACCAAAACAAATGCGTTAAACAAATTCGTACACGTTATTTATCAATTTAACTCTAGAATTAAAGGATATACAACGAGAAACAACGTTTGACAACCTTTAAACAGTTTTAATAACTATCTCAAAAATTATCGCTCTGATGCAAACAACTGATGAGTTATCTACTTAAATTTGATGAACAAAACGGCTTACGTATTTTAAACATGCTAACCTTTAGCCCGGTAAGCAAATTAAAAAAAAAACGCAATATGTAGGCTACACGAGAACGGAGACGTCGAGTAACCAAAACAAATGCGTTAAACAAATTCGTACACGTTATTTATCAATTTAACTCTAGAATTAAAGGATATACAACGAGAAACAACGTTTGACAACCTTTAAACAGTTTTAATAACTATCTCAAAAATTATCGCTCTGATGCAAACAACTGATGAGTTATCTACTTAAATTTGATGAACAAAACGAATTACGTATTTTAAATATGCAAACCTTTAGCCCGGTAAGCAAATTAAAAAAACAACGCAATATGTAGGCTACACGAGAACGGAGACGTCGAGTAACCAAAACAAATGCGTTAAACAAATTCGTACACGTTATTTATCAATTTAACTCTAGAATTATAGGATATACAACGAGAAACAACGTTTGACAACCTTTAAACAGTTTTAATAACTATCTCAAAAATTGTCGCTCTGATGCAAACAACTGATGAGTTATCTACTTAAATATGATGAACAAAACGACTTACGTATTTTAAACATGCTAACCTTTAGCCCGGTAAGCAAATTAAAAAAAAAACGCAATATGTAGGCTACACGAGAACGGAGACGTCGAGTAACCAAAACAAATGCGTTAAACAAATTCGTACACGTTATTTATCAATTTAACTCTAGAATTAAAGGATATACAACGAGAAACAACGTTTGACAACCTTTAAACAGTTTTAATAACTATCTCAAAAATTATCGCTCTGATGCAAACAACTGATGAGTTATCTACTTAAATATGATGAACAAAACGACTTACGTATTTTAAACATGCTAACCTTTAGCCCGGTAAGCAAATTAAAAAAAAAAACGCAATATGTAGGCTACACGAGAACGGAGACGTCGAGTAACCAAAACAAATGCGTTAAACAAATTCGTACACGTTATTTATCAATTTAACTCTAGAATTAAAGGATATACAACGAGAAACAACGTTTGACAACCTTTAAACAGTTTTAATAACTATCTCAAAAATTATCGCTCTGATGCAAACAACTGATGAGTTATCTACTTAAATTTGATGAACAAAACGACTTACGTATTTTAAACATGCTAACCTTTAGCCCGGTAAGCAAATTAAAAAAAAAACGCAATATGTAGGCTACACGGGAACGGAGACGTCGAGTAACCAAAACAAATGCGTTAAACAAATTCGTACACGTTATTTATCAATTTAACTCTAGAATTAAAGGATATACAACGAGAAACAACGTTTGACAACCTTTAAACAGTTTTAATAACTATCTCAAAAATTATCGCTCTGATGCAAACAACTGATGAGTTATCTACTTAAATTTGATGAACAAAACGACTTACGTATTTTAAACATGCTAGCCTTTAGCCCGGTAAGCAAATTTAAAAAAAAGTCAATATGTAGGCTACACGAGAACGGAGACGTCGAGTAACCAAAACAAATGCGTTAAACAAATTCGTACACGTTATTTATCAATTTAACTCTAGAATTAAAGGATATACAACGAGAAACAACGTTTGACAACCTTTAAACAGTTTTAATAACTATCTCAAAAATTATCGCTCTGATGCAAACAACTGATGAGTTATCTACTTAAATATGATGAACAAAACGACTTACGTATTTTAAACATGCTAACCTTTAGCCCGGTAAGCAAATTAAAAAAAAACGCAATATGTAGGCTACACGAGAACGGAGACGTCGAGTAACCAAAACAAATGCGTTAAACAAATTCGTACACGTTATTTTTCAATTTAACTCTAGAATTAAAGGATATACAACGAGAAACAACGTTTGACAACCTTTAAACAGTTTTAATAACTATCTCAAAAGTTATCGCTCAGATGCAAACAACTGATGAGTTATCTACTTAAATTTGATGAACAAAACGACTTACGTATTTCAAACATGCTAACCTTTAGCCCGGTAAGCAAATTAAAAAAAAAACGCAATATGTAGGCTACACGAGAATGGAGACGTCGAGTAACCAAAACAAATGCGTTAAACAAATTCGTACACGTTATTTATCAATTTAACTCTAGAATTAAAGGATATACAAGAGAAACAACGTTTGACAACCTTTAAACAGTTTTAATAACTATCTCAAAAATTATCGCTCTGATGCAAACAACTGATGAGTTATCTACTTAAATTTGATGAACAAAACGACTTACGTATTTTAAACATGCTAACCTTTAGCCCGGTAAGCAAATTAAAAAAAAACGCAATATGTAGGCTACACGTGAACGGAGACGTCGAGTAACCAAAACAAATGCGTTAAACAAATTCGTACACGTTATTTATCAATTTAACTCTAGAATTAAAGGATATACAACGAGAAACAACGTTTGACAACCTTTAAACAGTTTTAATAACTATCTCAAAAATTATCGCTCTGATGCAAACAACTGATGAGTTATCTACTTAAATATGATGAACAAAACGACTTACGTATTTTAAACATGCTAACCTTTAGCCCGGTAAGCAAATTAAAAAAAAAACGCAATATGTAGGCTACACGAGAACGGAGACGTCGAGTAACCAAAACAAATGCGTTAAACAAATTCGTACACGTTATTTATCAATTTAACTCTAGAATTAAAGGATATACAACGAGAAACAACGTTTGACAACCTTTAAACAGTTTTAATAACTATCTCAAAAATTATCGCTCTGATGCAAACAACTGATGAGTTATCTACTTAAATTTGATGAACAAAACGAATTACGTATTTTAAATATGCAAACCTTTAGCCCGGTAAGCAAATAAAAAAAAAACGCAATATGTAGGCTACACGAGAACGGAGACGTCGAGTAACCAAAACAAATGCGTTAAACAAATTCGTACACGTTATTTATCAATTTAACTCTAGAATTAAAGGATATACAACGAGAAACAACGTTTGACAACCTTTAAACAGTTTTAATAACTATCTCAAAAATTATCGCTCTGATGCAAACAACTGATGAGTTATCTACTTAAATTTGATGAACAAAACGAATTACGTATTTTAAATATGCAAACCTTTAGCCCGGTAAGCAAATTAAAAAAACAACGCAATATGTAGCCTACACGAGAACGGAGACGTCGAGTAACCAAAACAAATGCGTTAAACAAATTCGTACACGTTATTTATCAATTTAACTCTAGAATTAAAGGATATACAACGAGAAACAACGTTTGACAACCTTTAAACAGTTTTAATAACTATCTCAAAAATTGTCGCTCTGATGCAAACAACTGATGAGTTATCAACTTAAATATGATGAACAAAACGACTTACGTATTTTAAACATGCTAACCTTTAGCCCGGTAAGCAAATTAAAAAAAAAATGCAATATGTAGGCTACACGAGAACGGAGACGTCGAGTAACCAAAACAAATGCGTTAAACAAATTCGTACACGTTATTTATCAATTTAACTCTAGAATTAAAGGATATACAACGAGAAACAACGTTTGACAACCTTTAAACAGTTTTAATAACTATCTCAAAAATTATCGCTCTGATGCAAACAACTGATGAGTTATCTACTTAAATATGATGAACAAAACGACTTACGTATTTTAAACATGCTAACCTTTAGCCCGGTAAGCAAATTAAAAAAAAAAACGCAATATGTAGGCTACACGAGAACGGAGACGTCGAGTAACCAAAACAAATGCGTTAAATAAATTCGTACACGTTATTTATCAATTTAACTCTAGAATTAAAGGATATACAACGAGAAACAACGTTTGACAACCTTTAAACAGTTTTAATAACTATCTCAAAAATTATCGCTCTGATGCAAACAACTGATGAGTTATCTACTTAAATTTGATGAACAAAACGCCTTACGTATTTTAAACATGCTAACCTTTAGCCCGGTAAGCAAATTAAAAAAAAAACGCAATATGTAGGCTACACGGGAACGGAGACGTCGAGTAACCAAAACAAATGCGTTAAACAAATTCGTACACGTTATTTATCAATTTAACTCTAGAATTAAAGGATATACAACGAGAAACAACGTTTGACAACCTTTAAACAGTTTTAATAACTATCTCAAAAATTATCGCTCTGATGCAAACAACTGATGAGTTATCTACTTAAATTTGATGAACAAAACGACTTACGTATTTTAAACATGCTAGCCTTTAGCCCGGTAAGCAAATTTAAAAAAAGTCAATATGTAGGCTACACGAGAACGGAGACGTCGAGTAACCAAAACAAATGCGTTAAACAAATTCGTACACGTTATTTATCAATTTAACTCTAGAATTAAAGGATATACAACGAGAAACAACGTTTGACAACCTTTAAACAGTTTTAATAACTATCTCAAAAATTATCGCTCTGATGCAAACAACTGATGAGTTATCTACTTAAATATGATGAAAAAACGACTTACGTATTTTAAACATGCTAACCTTTAGCCCGGTAAGCAAATTAAAAAAAACGGAATATGTAGGCTACACGAGAACGGAGACGTCGAGTAACCAAAACAAATGCGTTAAACAAATTCTTACACGTTATTTTTCAATTTAACTCTAGAATTAAAGGATATACAACGAGAAACAACGTTTGACAACCTTTAAACAGTTTTAATAACTATCTCAAAAATTATCGCTCTGATGCAAACAACTGATGAGTTATCTACTTAAATTTGATGAACAAAACGACTTACGTATTTCAAACATGCTAACCTTTAGCCCGGTAAGCAAATTAAAAAAAAAACGCAATATGTAGGCTACACGAGAATGGAGACGTCGAGTAACCAAAACAAATGCGTTAAACAAATTCGTACACGTTATTTATCAATTTAACTCTAGAATTAAAGGATATACAAGAGAAACAACGTTTGACAACCTTTAAACAGTTTTAATAACTATCTCAAAAATTATCGCTCTGATGCAAACAACTGATGAGTTATCTACTTAAATTTGATGAACAAAACGACTTACGTATTTTAAACATGCTAACCTTTAGCCCGGTAAGCAAATTAAAAAAAAACGCAATATGTAGGCTACACGAGAACGGAGACGTCGAGTAACCAAAACAAATGCGTTAAACAAATTCGTACACGTTATTTATCAATTTAACTCTAGAATTAAAGGATATACAACGAGAAACAACGTTTGACAACCTTTAAACAGTTTTAATAACTATCTCAAAAATTATCGCTCTGATGCAAACAACTGATGAGTTATCTACTTAAATATGATGAACAAAACGACTTACGTATTTTAAACATGCTAACCTTTAGCCCGGTAAGCAAATTAAAAAAAAAACGCAATATGTAGGCTACACGAGAACGGAGACGTCGAGTAACCAAAACAAATGCGTTAAACAAATTCGTACACGTTATTTATCAATTTAACTCTAGAATTAAGGGATATACAACGAGAAACAACGTTTGACAACCTTTAAACAGTTTTAATAACTATCTCAAAAATTATCGCTCTGATGCAAACAACTGATGAGTTATCTACTTAAATTTGATGAACAAAACGACTTACGAATTTTAAACATGCTAACCTTTAGCCCGGTAAGCAAATTAAAAAAAAAACGCAATATGTAGGCTACACGTGAACGGAGACGTCGAGTAACCAAAACAAATGCGTTAAACAAATTCGTACACGTTATTTATCAATTTAACTCTAGAATTAAAGGATATACAACGAGAAACAACGTTTGACAACCTTTAAACAGTTTTAATAACTATCTCAAAAATTATCGCTCTGATGCAAACAACTGATGAGTTATCTACTTAAATTTGATGAACAAAACGACCTACGAATTTTAAACATGCTAACCTTTAGCCCGGTAAGCAAATTAAAAAAAAAACGCAATATGTAGGCTACACGTGAACGGAGACGTCGAGTAACCAAAACAAATGCGTTAAACAAATTCGTACACGTTATTTATCAATTTAACTCTAGAATTAAAGGATATACAACGAGAAACAACGTTTGACAACCTTTAAACAGTTTTAATAACTATCTCAAAAATTATCGCTCTGATGCAAACAACTGATGAGTTATCTACTTAAATTTGATGAACAAAACGACTTACGAATTTTAAACATGCTAACCTTTAGCCCGGTAAGCAAATTAAAAAAAAAACGCAATATGTAGGCTACACGAGAACGGAGACGTCGAGTAACCAAAACAAATGCGTTAAACAAATTCGTACACGTTATTTATCAATTTAACTCTAGAATTAAAGGATATACAACGAGAAACAACGTTTGACAACCTTTAAACAGTTTTAATAACTATCTCAAAAATTGTCGCTCTGATGCAAACAACTGATGAGTTATCTACTTAAATTTGATGAACAAAACGACTTACGTATTTTAAACATGCTAACCTTTAGCCCGGTAAGCAAATTAAAAAAAAAACGCAATATGTAGGCTACACGAGAACGGAGACGTCGAGTAACCAAAACAAATGCGTTAAACAAATTCGTACACGTTATTTATCAATTTAACTCTAGAATTAAAGGATATACAACGAGAAACAACGTTTGACAACCTTTAAACAGTTTTAATAACTATCTCAAAAATTATCGCTCTGATGCAAACAACTGATGAGTTATCTACTTAAATATGATGAACAAAACGACTTACGTATTTTAAACATGCTAACCTTTAGCCCGGTAAGCAAATTAAAAAAAAAACGCAATATGTAGGCTACACGAGAACGGAGACGTCAAGTAACCAAAACAAATGCGTTAAACAAATTCGTACACGTTATTTATCAATTCAACTCTAGAATTAAAGGATATACAACGAGAAACAACGTTTGACAACCTTTAAACAGTTTTAATAACTATCTCAAAAATTATCGCTCTGATGCAAACAACTGATGAGTTATCTACTTAAATTTGATGAACAAAACGACTTACGTATTTTAAACATGCTAACCTTTAGCCCGGTAAGCAAATTAAAAAAAAAAACGCAATATGTAGGCTACACGAGAACGGAGACGTCGAGTAACCAAAACAAATGCGTTAAACAAATTCGTACACGTTATTTATCAATTTAACTCTAGAATTAAAGGATATACAACGAGAAACAACGTTTGACAACCTTTAAACAGTTTTAATAACTATCTCAAAAATTATCGCTCTGATGCAAACAACTGATGAGTTATCTAATTAAATATGATGAACAAAACGACTTACGTATTTTAAACATGCTAACCTTTAGCCCGGTAAGCAAATTAAAAAAAAAACGCAATATGTGGGCTACACGAGAACGGAGACGTCGAGTAACCAAAACAAATGCGTTAAACAAATTCGTACACGTTATTTATCAATTTAACTCTAGAATTAAAGGATATACAACGAGAAACAACGTTTGACAATCTTTAAACAGTTTTAATAACTATCTCAAAAATTATCGCTCTGATGCAAACAACTGATGAGTTATCTACTTAAATTTGATGAACAAAACGACTTACGTACTTTAAACATGCTAACCTTTAGCCCGGTAAGCAAATTAAATAAAAAAACGCAATATGTAGGCTACACGAGAACGGAGACGTCGAGTAACCAAAACAATTGCGTTAAACAAATTCGTACACGTTATTTATCAATTTAACTCTAGAATTAAAGGATATACAACGAGAAATAACGTTTGACAACCTTTAAACAGTTTTAATAACTATCTCAAAAATTGTCGCTCTGATGCAAACAACTGATGAGTTATCTACTTAAATTTGATGAACAAAACGACTTACGTATTTTAAACATGCTAACCTTTAGCCCGGTAAGCAAATTAAAAAAAAAAACGCAATATGTAGGCTACACGAGAACGGAGACGTCGAGTAACCAAAACAAATGCGTTAAACAAATTCGTACACGTTATTTATCAATTTAACTCTAGAATTAAAGGATATACAACGAGAAACAACGTTTGACAACCTTTAAACAGTTTTAATAACTATCTCAAAAATTATCGCCTGATGCAAACAACTGATGAGTTATCTACTTAAATTTGATGAACAAAACGACTTACGTATTTTAAACATGCACGTCGAGTAACCAAAACAAATGCGTTAAACAAATTCGTACACGTTATTTATCAATTTAACTCTAGAATTAAAGGATATACAACGAGAAACAACGTTTGACAACCTTTAAACAGTTTTAATAACTATCTCAAAAATTGTCTCTCTGATGCAAACAACTGATGAGTTATCTACTTAAATTTGATGAACAAAACGACTTACGTATTCTAAACATGCTAACCTTTAGCCCGGTAAGCAGATTAAAAAAAAAACGCAATATGTAGGCTACACGAGAACGGAGACGTCGAGTAACCAAAACAAATGCGTTAAACAAATTCGTACACGTTATTTGTCAATTTAACTCTAGAATTAAAGGATATACAACGAGAAACAACGTTTGACAACCTTTAAACAGTTTTAATAACTATCTCAAAAATTATCGCTCTGATGCAAACAACTGATGAGTTATCTACTTAAATTTGATGAACAAAACGACTTACGTATTTTAAACATGCTAACCTTTAGCCCGGTAAGCAAATTAAAAAAAAACGCAATATGTAGGCTACACGAGAACGGAGACGTCGAGTAACCAAAACAAATGCGTTAAACAAATTCGTACACGTTATTTATCAATTTAACTCTAGAATTAAAGGATATACAACGAGAAACAACGTTTGACAACCTTTAAACAGTTTTAATAACTATCTCAAAAATTGTCGCTCTGATGCAAACAACTGATGAGTTATCTACTTAAATTTGTTGAACAAAACGACTTACGTATTTTAAACATGCTAACCTTTAGCCCGGTAAGCAAATTTAAAAAAAAAACGCAATATGTAGGCTACACGAGAACGGAGACGTCGAGTAACCAAAACAAATGCGTTAAACAAATTCGTACACGTTATTTATCAATTTAACTCTAGAATTAAAGGATATACAACGAGAAACAACGTTTGACAACCTTTAAACAGTTTTAATAACTATCTCAAAAATTATCGCTCTGATGCAAACAACTGATGAGTTATCTACTTAAATTTGTTGAACAAAACGACTTACGTATTTTAAACATGCTAACCTTTAGCCCGGTAAGCAAATTAAAAAAAAAACGCAATATGTAGGCTACACGAGAACGGAGACGTCGAGTAACCAAAACAAATGCGTTAAACAAATTCGTACACGTTATTTATCAATTTAACTCTAGAATTAAAGGATATACAACGAGAAACAACGTTTGACAACCTTTAAACAGTTTTAGTAACTATCTCAAAAATTGTCGCTCTGATGCAAACAACTGATGAGTTATCTACTTAAATTTGATGAACAAAACGACTTACGTATTTTAAACATGCTAACCTTTAGCCCGGTAAGCAAATTAAAAAAAAAACGCAATATGTAGGCTACACGAGAACGGAGACGTCGAGTAACCAAAACAAATGCGTTAAACAAATTCGTACACGTTATTTATCAACTTAACTCTAGAATTAAAGGATATACAACGAGAAACAACGTTTGACAACCTTTAAACAGTTTTAATAACTATCTCAAAAATTATCGCTCTGATGCAAACAACTGATGAGTTATCTACTTAAATATGATGAACAAAATGACTTACGTATTTTAAACATGCTAACCTTTAGCCCGGTAAGCAAATTAAAAAAAAAACGCAATATGTAGGCTACACGAGAACGGAGACGTCGAGTAACCAAAACAAATGCGTTAAACAAATTCGTACACGTTATTTATCAATTTAACTCTAGAATTAAAGGATATACAACGAGAAACAACGTTTGACAACCTTTAAACAGTTTTAATAACTATCTCAAAAATTATCGCTCTGATGCAAACAACTGATGAGTTATCTACTTAAATATGATGAACAAAACGACTTACGTATTTTAAACATGCTAACCTTTAGCCCGGTAAGCAAATTAAAAAAAAAACGCAATATGTGGGCTACACGAGAACGGAGACGTCGAGTAACCAAAACAAATGTGTTAAACAAATTCGTACACGTTATTTATCAATTTAACTCTAGAACTAAAGGATATACAACGAGAAACAACGTTTGAAAACCTTTAAACAGTTTTAATAACTATCTCAAAAATTATCGCTCTGATGCAAACAACTGATGAGTTATCTACTTAAATTTGATGAACAAAACGACTTACGTATTTTAAACATGCTAACCTTTAGCCCGGTAAGCAAATTAAAAAAAAAAACGCAATATGTAGGCTACACGAGAACGGAGACGTCGAGTAACCAAAACAAATGCGTTAAACAAATTCGTACACGTTATTTATCAATTTAACTCTAGAATTAAAGGATATACAACGAGAAACAACGTTTGACAACCTTTAAACAGTTTTAATATCTATCTCAAAAATTATCGCTCTGATGCAAACAACTGATGAGTTATCTACTTAAATTTGATGAACAAAACGACTTACGTATTTTAAACATGCTAACTTTTAGCCCGGTAAGCAAATTAAAAAAAAAACGCAATATGTAGGCTACACGAGAACGGAGACGTCGAGTAACCAAAACAAATGCGTTAAACAAATTCGTACACGTTATTTATCAATTTAACTCTAGAATTAAAGGATATACAACGAGAAACAACGTTTGACAACCTTTAAACAGTTTTAATAACTATCTCAAAAATTATCGCTCTGATGCAAACAACTGATGAGTTATCTACTTAAATTTGATGAACAAAACGACTTACGTATTTTAAACATGCTAACCTTTAGCCCGGAAAGCAAATTAAAAAAAAAACGCAATATGTAGGCTACACGAGAACGGAGACGTCGAGTAACCAAAACAAATGCGTTAAACAAATTCGTACACGTTATTTATCAATTTAACTCTAGAATTAAAGGATATACAACGAGAAACAACGTTTGACAACCTTTAAACAGTTTTAATAACTATCTCAAAAATTATCGCTCTGATGCAAACAACTGATGAGTTATCTACTTAAATATGATGAACAAAACGACTTACGTATTTTAAACATGCTAACCTTTAGCCCGGTAAGCAAATTAAAAAAAAACGCAATATGTAGGCTACACGAGAACGGAGACGTCGAGTAACCAAAACAAATGCGTTAAACAAATTCGTACACGTTATTTATAAATTTAACTCTAGAATTAAAGGATATACAACGAGAAACAACGTTTGACAACCTTTAAACAGTTTTAATAACTATCTCAAAAATTATCGCTCTGATGCAAACAACTGATGAGTTATCTACTTAAATTTGATGAACAAAACGACATACGTATTTTAAACATGCTAACCTTTAGCCCGGTAAGCAAATTTAAAAAAAACGCAATATGTAGGCTACACGAGAACGGAGACGTCGAGTAACCAAAACAAATGCGTTAAACAAATTCGTACACGTTATTTATCAATTTAACTCTAGAATTAAAGGATATACAACGAGAAACAACGTTTGACAACCTTTAAAAAGTTTTAATAACTATCTCAAAATTTGTCGCTATGATGCAAACAACTGATGAGTTATCTACTTAAATTTGTTGAACAAAACGACTTACGTATTTTAAGCATGCTAACCTTTAGCCCGGTAAGCAAATTAAAAAAAAACGCAATATGTAGGCTACACGAGAACGGAGACGTCGAGTAACCAAAACAAATGCGTTAAACAAATTCGTACACGTTATTTATCAATTTAACTCTAGAATTAAAGGATATACAACGAGAAACAACGTTTGACAACCTTTAAACAGTTTTAATAACTATCTCAAAAATTGTCGCTCTGATGCAAACAACTGATGAGTTATCTACTTAAATTTGATGAACAAAACGACTTACGTATTTTAAACATGCTAACCTTTAGCCCGGTAAGCAAATTAAAAAAAAAACGCAATATGTAGGCTACACGAGAACGGAGACGTCGAGTAACCAAAACAAATGCGTTAAACAAATTCGTACACGTTATTTATCAATTTAACTCTAGAATTAAAGGATATACAACGAGAAACAACGTTTGACAACCTTTAAACAGTTTTAATAACTATCTCAAAAATTATCGCTCTGATGCAAACAACTGATGAGTTATCTACTTAAATTTGATGAACAAAACGACTTACGTATTTTAAACATGCTAACCTTTAGCCCGGTAAGCAAATTAAAAAAAAACGCAATATGTAGGCTACACGAGAACGGAGACGTCGAGTAACCAAAACAAATGCGTTAAACAAATTCGTACACGTTATTTATCAATTTAACTCTAGAATTAAAGGATATACAACGAGAAACAACGTTTGACAACCTTTAAACAGTTTTAATAACTATCTCAAAAATTGTCGCTCTGATGCAAACAACTGATGAGTTATCTACTTAAATTTGTTGAACAAAACGACTTACGTATTTTAAACATGCTAACCTTTAGCCCGGTAAGCAAATTTAAAAAAAAACGCAATATGTAGGCTACACGAGAACGGAGACGTCGAGTAACCAAAACAAATGCGTTAAACAAATTCGTACACGTTATTTATCAATTTAACTCTAGAATTAAAGGATATACAACGAGAAACAACGTTTGACAACCTTTAAACAGTTTTAATAACTATCTCAAAAATTATCGCTCTGATGCAAACAACTGATGAGTTATCTAATTAAATATGATGAACAAAACGACTTACGTATTTTAAACATGCTAACCTTTAGCCCGGTAAGCAAATTAAAAAAAAAACGCAATATGTGGGCTACACGAGAACGGAGACGTCGAGTAACCAAAACAAATGCGTTAAACAAATTCGTACACGTTATTTATCAATTTAACTCTAGAATTAAAGGATATACAACGAGAAACAACGTTTGACAACCTTTAAACAGTTTTAATAACTATCTCAAAAATTATCGCTCTGATGCAAACAACTGATGAGTTATCTACTTAAATTTGATGAACAAAACGACTTACGTACTTTAAACATGCTAACCTTTAGCCCGGTAAGCAAATTAAAAAAAAAAACGCAATATGTAGGCTACACGAGAACGGAGACGTCGAGTAACCAAAACAATTGCGTTAAACAAATTCGTACACGTTATTTATCAATTTAACTCTAGAATTAAAGGATATACAACGAGAAATAACGTTTGACAACCTTTAAACAGTTTTAATAACTATCTCAAAAATTGTCGCTCTGATGCAAACAACTGATGAGTTATCTACTTAAATTTGATGAACAAAACGACTTACGTATTTTAAACATGCTAACCTTTAGCCCGGTAAGCAAATTAAAAAAAAAACGCAATATGTAGGCTACACGAGAACGGAGACGTCGAGTAACCAAAACAAATGCGTTAAACAAATTCGTACACGTTATTTATCAATTTAACTCTAGAATTAAAGGATATACAACGAGAAACAACGTTTGACAACCTTTAAACAGTTTTAATAACTATCTCAAAAATTATCGCCTGATGCAAACAACTGATGAGTTATCTACTTAAATTTGATGAACAAAACGACTTACGTATTTTAAACATGCACGTCGAGTAACCAAAACAAATGCGTTAAACAAATTCGTACACGTTATTTATCAATTTAACTCTAGAATTAAAGGATATACAACGAGAAACAACGTTTGACAACCTTTAAACAGTTTTAATAACTATCTCAAAAATTGTCTCTCTGATGCAAACAACTGATGAGTTATCTACTTAAATTTGATGAACAAAACGACTTACGTATTCTAAACATGCTAACCTTTAGCCCGGTAAGCAGATTAAAAAAAAACGCAATATGTAGGCTACACGAGAACGGAGACGTCGAGTAACCAAAACAAATGCGTTAAACAAATTCGTACACGTTATTTATCAATTTAACTCTAGAATTAAAGGATATACAACGAGAAACAACGTTTGACAACCTTTAAACAGTTTTAATAACTATCTCAAAAATTATCGCTCTGATGCAAACAACTGATGAGTTATCTACTTAAATTTGATGAACAAAACGACTTACGTATTTTAAACATGCTAACCTTTAGCCCGGTAAGCAAATTAAAAAAAAACGCAATATGTAGGCTACACGAGAACGGAGACGTCGAGTAACCAAAACAAATGCGTTAAACAAATTCGTACACGTTATTTATCAATTTAACTCTAGAATTAAAGGATATACAACGAGAAACAACGTTTGACAACCTTTAAACAGTTTTAATAACTATCTCAAAAATTGTCGCTCTGATGCAAACAACTGATGAGTTATCTACTTAAATTTGTTGAACAAAACGACTTACGTATTTTAAACATGCTAACCTTTAGCCCGGTAAGCAAATTTAAAAAAAAAACGCAATATGTAGGCTACACGAGAACGGAGACGTCGAGTAACCAAAACAAATGCGTTAAACAAATTCGTGCACGTTATTTATCAATTTAACTCTAGAATTAAAGGATATACAACGAGAAACAACGTTTGACAACCTTTAAACAGTTTTAATAACTATCTCAAAAATTATCGCTCTGATGCAAACAACTGATGAGTTATCTACTTAAATTTGTTGAACAAAACGACTTACGTTTTTAAACATGCTAACCTTTAGCCCGGTAAGCAAATTAAAAAAAAAACGCAATATGTAGGCTACACGAGAACGGAGATGTCGAGTAACCAAAACAAATGCGTTAAACAAATTCGTACACGTTATTTATCAATTTAACTCTAGAATTAAAGGATATACAACGAGAAACAACGTTTGACAACCTTTAAACAGTTTTAGTAACTATCTCAAAAATTGTCGCTCTGATGCAAACAACTGATGAGTTATCTACTTAAATTTGATGAACAAAACGACTTACGTATTTTAAACATGCTAACCTTTAGCCCGGTAAGCAAATTAAAAAAAAAACGCAATATGTAGGCTACACGAGAACGGAGACGTCGAGTAACCAAAACAAATGCGTTAAACAAATTCGTACACGTTATTTATCAACTTAACTCTAGAATTAAAGGATATACAACGAGAAACAACGTTTGACAACCTTTAAACAGTTTTAATAACTATCTCAAAAATTATCGCTCTGATGCAAACAACTGATGAGTTATCTACTTAAATATGATGAACAAAATGACTTACGTATTTTAAACATGCTAACCTTTAGCCCGGTAAGCAAATTAAAAAAAAAACGCAATATGTAGGCTACACGAGAACGGAGACGTCGAGTAACCAAAACAAATGCGTTAAACAAATTCGTACACGTTATTTATCAATTTAACTCTAGAATTAAAGGATATACAACGAGAAACAACGTTTGACAACCTTTAAACAGTTTTAATAACTATCTCAAAAATTATCGCTCTGATGCAAACAACTGATGAGTTATCTACTTAAATATGATGAACAAAACGACTTACGTATTTTAAACATGCTAACCTTTAGCCCGGTAAGCAAATTAAAAAAAAAAACGCAATATGTGGGCTACACGAGAACGGAGACGTCGAGTAACCAAAACAAATGTGTTAAACAAATTCGTACACGTTATTTATCAATTTAACTCTAGAACTAAAGGATATACAATGAGAAACAACGTTTGAAAACCTTTAAACAGTTTTAATAACTATCTCAAAAATTATCGCTCTGATGCAAACAACTGATGAGTTATCTACTTAAATTTGATGAACAAAACGACTTACGTATTTTAAACATGCTAACCTTTAGCCCGGTAAGCAAATTAAAAAAAAAAACGCAATATGTAGGCTACACGAGAACGGAGACGTCGAGTAACCAAAACAAATGCGTTAAACAAATTCGTACACGTTATTTATCAATTTAACTCTAGAATTAAAGGATATACAACGAGAAACAACGTTTGACAACCTTTAAACAGTTTTAATATCTATCTCAAAAATTATCGCTCTGATGCAAACAACTGATGAGTTATCTACTTAAATTTGATGAACAAAACGACTTACGTATTTTAAACATGCTAACTTTTAGCCCGGTAAGCAAATTAAAAAAAAAACGCAATATGTAGGCTACACGAGAACGGAGACGTCGAGTAACCAAAACAAATGCGTTAAACAAATTCGTACACGTTATTTATCAATTTAACTCTAGAATTAAAGGATATACAACGAGAAACAACGTTTGACAACCTTTAAACAGTTTTAATAACTATCTCAAAAATTATCGCTCTGATGCAAACAACTGATGAGTTATCTACTTAAATTTGATGAACAAAACGACTTACGTATTTTAAACATGCTAACCTTTAGCCCGGAAAGCAAATTTAAAAAAAAAACGCAATATGTAGGCTACACGAGAACGGAGACGTCGAGTAACCAAAACAAATGCGTTAAACAAATTCGTACACGTTATTTATCAATTTAACTCTAGAATTAAAGGATATACAACGAGAAACAACGTTTGACAACCTTTAAACAGTTTTAATAACTATCTCAAAAATTATCGCTCTGATGCAAACAACTGATGAGTTATCTACTTAAATATGATGAACAAAACGACTTACGTATTTTAAACATGCTAACTTTAGCCCGGTAAGCAAATTAAAAAAAAACGCAATATGTAGGCTACACGAGAACGGAGACGTCGAGTAACCAAAACAAATGCGTTAAACAAATTCGTACACGTTATTTATCAATCTAACTCTAGAATTAAAGGATATACAACGAGAAACAACGTTTGACAACCTTTAAACAGTTTTAATAACTATCTCAAAAATTATCGCTCTGATGCAAACAACTGATGAGTTATCTACTTAAATTTGATGAACAAAACGACATACGTATTTTAAACATGCTAACCTTTAGCCCGGTAAGCAAATTAAAAAAAAACGCAATATGTAGGCTACACGAGAACGGAGACGTCGAGTAACCAAAACAAATGCGTTAAACAAATTCGTACACGTTATTTATCAATTTAACTCTAGAATTAAAGGATATACAACGAGAAACAACGTTTGACAACCTTTAAACAGTTTTAATAACTATCTCAAAATTTGTCGCTATGATGCAAACAACTGATGAGTTATCTACTTAAATTTGTTGAACAAAACGACTTACGTATTTTAAGCATGCTAACCTTTAGCCCGGTAAGCAAATTTAAAAAAAACGCAATATGTAGGCTACACGAGAACGGAGACGTCGAGTAACCAAAACAAATGCGTTAAACAAATTCGTACACGTTATTTATCAATTTAACTCTAGAATTAAAGGATATACAACGAGAAACAACGTTTGACAACCTTTAAACAGTTTTAATAACTATCTCAAAAATTGTCGCTCTGATGCAAACGACTGATGAGTTATCTACTTAAATTTGATGAACAAAACGACTTACGTATTTTAAACATGCTAACCTTTAGCCCGGTAAGCAAATTAAAAAAAAAACGCAATATGTAGGCTACACGAGAACGGAGACGTCGAGTAACCAAAACAAATGCGTTAAACAAATTCGTACACGTTATTTATCAATTTAACTCTAGAATTAAAGGATATACAACGAGAAACAACGTTTGACAACCTTTAAACAGTTTTAATAACTATCTCAAAAATTATCGCTCTGATGCAAACAACTGATGAGTTATCTACTTAAATTTGATGAACAAAACGACTTACGTATTTTAAACATGCTAACCTTTAGCCCGGTAAACAAATTAAAAAAAAACACAATATGTGGGCTACACGAGAACGGAGACGTCGAGTAACCAAAACAAATGCGTTAAACAAATTCGTACACGGTTTTTATCAATTTAACTCTAGAATTAAAGGATATACAACGAGAAACAACGTTTGACAACCTTTAAAAAGTTTTAATAACTATCTCAAAAATTGTCGCTCTGATGCAAACAACTGATGAGTTATCTACTCAAATTTGTTGAACAAAACGACTTACGTATTTTAAACATGCTAACCTTTAGCCCGGTAAGCAAATTAAAAAAAAAACGCAATATGTAGGCTACACGAGAACGGAGACGTCGAGTAACCAAAACAAATTCGTTAAACAAATTCGTACACGTTATTTATCAATTTAACTCTAGAATTAAAGGATATACAACGAGAAACAACGTTTGACAACCTTTAAACAGTTTTAATAACTATCTCAAAAATTATCGCTCTGATGCAAACAACTGATGAGTTATCTACTTAAATTTGATGAAAAAAACGACTTACGTATTTTAAACATGCTAACCTTTAGCCCGGTAAGCAAATTAAAAAAAAAACGCAATATGTAGGCTACACGAGAACGGAGACGTCGAGTAACCAAAACAAATGCGTTAAACAAATTCGTACACGTTATTTATCAATTTAACTCTAGAATTAAAGGATATACAACGAGAAACAACGTTTAACAACCTTTAAATAGTTTTAATAACTATCTCAAAAATTGTCGCTCTGATGCAAACAACTGATGAGTTATCTACTTAAATTTGTTGAACAAAACGACTTTCGTATTTTAAACATGCTAACCTTTAGCCCGGTAAGCAAATTAAAAAAAAAACGCAATATGTAGGCTACACGAGAACGGAGACGTCGAGTAACCAAAACAAATTCGTTAAACAAATTCGTACACGTTATTTATCAATTTAACTCTAGAATTAAAGGATATACAACGAGAAACAACGTTTGACAACCTTTAAACAGTTTTAATAACTATCTCAAAAATTATCGCTCTGATGCAAACAACTGATGAGTTATCTACTTAAATTTGATGAACAAAACGACTTACGTATTTTAAACATGCTAACTTTTAGCCCGGTAAGCAAATTAAAAAAAAAACGCAATATGTAGGCTACACGAGAACGGAGACGTCGAGTAACCAAAACAAATGCGTTAAACAAATTCGTACACGTTATTTATCAATTTAACTCTAGAATTAAAGGATATACAACGAGAAACAACGTTTGACAACCTTTAAACAGTTTTAATAACTATCTCAAAAATTATCGCTCTGATGCAAACAACTGATGAGTTATCTACTTAAATTTGATGAACAAAACGACTTACGTATTTTAAACATGCTAACCTTTAGCCCGGAAAGCAAATTAAAAAAAAAACGCAATATGTAGGCTACACGAGAACGGAGACGTCGAGTAACCAAAACAAATGCGTTAAACAAATTCGTACACGTTATTTATCAATTTAACTCTAGAATTAAAGGATATACAACGAGAAACAACGTTTGACAACCTTTAAACAGTTTTAATAACTATCTCAAAAATTATCGCTCTGATGCAAACAACTGATGAGTTATCTACTTAAATATGATGAACAAAACGACTTACGTATTTTAAACATGCTAACCTTTAGCCCGGTAAGCAATTTAAAAAAAAATACGCAATATGTAGGCTACACGAGAACGGAGACGTCGAGTAACCAAAACAAATGCGTTAAACAAATTCGTACACGTTATTTATCAATTTAACTCTAGAATTAAAGGATATACAACGAGAAACAACGTTTGACAACCTTTAAACAGTTTTAATAACTATCTCAAAAATTATCGCTCTGATGCAAACAACTGATGAGTTATCTACTTAAATTTGATGAACAAAACGACATACGTATTTTAAACATGCTAACCTTTAGCCCGGTAAGCAAATTAAAAAAAAAACGCAATATGTAGGCTACACGAGAACGGAGACGTCGAGTAACCAAAACAAATGCGTTAAACAAATTCGTACACGTTATTTATCAATTTAACTCTAGAATTAAAGGATATACAACGAGAAACAACGTTTGACAACCTTTAAACAGTTTTAATAACTATCTCAAAAATTGTCGCTATGATGCAAACAACTGATGAGTTATCTACTTAAATTTGTTGAACAAAACGACTTACGTATTTTAAGCATGCTAACCTTTAGCCCGGTAAGCAAATTAAAAAAAAACGCAATATGTAGGCTACACGAGAACGGAGACGTCGAGTAACCAAAACAAATGCGTTAAACAAATTCGTACACGTTATTTATCAATTTAACTCTAGAATTAAAGGATATACAACGAGAAACAACGTTTGACAACCTTTAAACAGTTTTAATAACTATCTCAAAAATTGTCGCTCTGATGCAAACAACTGATGAGTTATCTACTTAAATTTGATGAACAAAACGACTTACGTATTTTAAACATGCTAACCTTTAGCCCGGTAAGCAAATTAAAAAAAAAAACGCAATATGTAGGCTACACGAGAACGGAGACGTCGAGTAACCAAAACAAATGCGTTAAACAAATTCGTACACGTTATTTATCAATTTAACTCTAGAATTAAAGGATATACAACGAGAAACAACGTTTGACAACCTTTAAACAGTTTTAATAACTATCTCAAAAATTATCGCTCTGATGCAAACAACTGATGAGTTATCTACTTAAATTTGATGAACAAAACGACTTACGTATTTTAAACATGCTAACCTTTAGCCCGGTAAACAAATTTAAAAAAAACGCAATATGTGGGCTACACGAGAACGGAGACGTCGAGTAACCAAAACAAATGCGTTAAACAAATTCGTACACGGTTTTTATCAATTTAACTCTAGAATTAAAGGATATACAACGAGAAACAACGTTTGACAACCTTTAAACAGTTTTAATAACTATCTCAAAAATTATCGCTCTGATGCAAACAACTGATGAGTTATCTACTCAAATTTGTTGAACAAAACGACTTACGTATTTTAAACATGCTAACTTTTAGCCCGGTAAGCAAATTAAAAAAAAAACGCAATATGTAGGCTACACGAGAACGGAGACGTCGAGTAACCAAAACAAATGCGTTAAACAAATTCGTACACGTTATTTATCAATTTAACTCTAGAATTAAAGGATATACAACGAGAAACAACGTTTGACAACCTTTAAATAGTTTTAATAACTATCTCAAAAATTGTCGCTCTGATGCAAACAACTGATGAGTTATCTACTTAAATTTGTTGAACAAAACGACTTACGTATTTTAAACATGCTAACCTTTAGCCCGGTAAGCAAATTAAAAAAAAAACGCAATATGTAGGCTAAACGAGAACGGAGACGTCGAGTAACCAAAACAAATTCGTTAAACAAATTCGTACACGTTATTTATCAATTTAACTCTAGAATTAAAGGATATACAACGAGAAACAACGTTTGACAACCTTTAAACAGTTTTAATAACTATCTCAAAAATTATCGCTCTGATGCAAACAACTGATGAGTTATCTACTTAAATTTGATGAACAAAACGACTTACGTATTTTAAACATGCTAACCTTTAGCCCGGTAAGCAAATTAAAAAAAAACGCAATATGTAGGCTACACGAGAACGGAGACGTCGAGTAACCAAAACAAATGCGTTAAACAAATTCGTACACGTTATTTATCAATTTAACTCTAGAATTAAAGGATATACAACGAGAAACAACGTTTGACAACCTTTAAACAGTTTTAATAACTATCTCAAAAATTGTCGCTCTGATGCAAACAACTGATGAGTTATCTACTTAAATTTGTTGAACAAAACGACTTACGTATTTTAAACATGCTAACCTTTAGCCCGGTAAGCAAATTTAAAAAAAAAACGCAATATGTAGGCTACACGAGAACGGAGACGTCGAGTAACCAAAACAAATGCGTTAAACAAATTCGTACACGTTATTTATCAATTTAACTCTAGAATTAAAGGATATACAACGAGAAACAACGTTTGACAACCTTTAAACAGTTTTAATAACTATCTCAAAAATTATCGCTCTGATGCAAACAACTGATGAGTTATCTACTTAAATTTGTTGAACAAAACGACTTACGTATTTTAAACATGCTAACCTTTAGCCCGGTAAGCAAATTAAAAAAAAAACGCAATATGTAGGCTACACGAGAACGGAGACGTCGAGTAACCAAAACAAATGCGTTAAACAAATTCGTACACGTTATTTATCAATTTAACTCTAGAATTAAAGGATATACAACGAGAAACAACGTTTGACAACCTTTAAACAGTTTTAGTAACTATCTCAAAAATTATCGCTCTGATGCAAACAACTGATGAGTTATCTACTTAAATTTGATGAACAAAACGACTTACGTATTTTAAACATGCTAACCTTTAGCCCGGAAAGCAAATTAAAAAAAAAACGCAATATGTAGGCTACACGAGAACGGAGACGTCGAGTAACCAAAACAAATGCGTTAAACAAATTCGTACACGTTATTTATCAATTTAACTCTAGAATTAAAGGATATACAACGAGAAACAACGTTTGACAACCTTTAAACAGTTTTAATAACTATCTCAAAAATTATCGCTCTGATGCAAACAACTGATGAGTTATCTACTTAAATATGATGAACAAAACGACTTACGTATTTTAAACATGCTAACCTTTAGCCCGGTAAGCAAATTAAAAAAAAAAACGCAATATGTAGGCTACACGAGAACGGAGACGTCGAGTAACCAAAACAAATTCGTTAAACAAATTCGTACACGTTATTTATCAATTTAACTCTAGAATTAAAGGATATACAACGAGAAACAACGTTTGACAACCTTTAAATAGTTTTAATAACTATCTCAAAAATTGTCGCTCTGATGCAAACAACTGATGAGTTATCTACTTAAATTTGTTGAACAAAACGACTTACGTATTTTAAACATGCTAACCTTTAGCCCGGTAAGCAAATTAAAAAAAAAACGCAATATGTAGGCTAAACGAGAACGGAGACGTCGAGTAACCAAAACAAATTCGTTAAACAAATTCGTACACGTTATTTATCAATTTAACTCTAGAATTAAAGGATATACAACGAGAAACAACGTTTGACAACCTTTAAACAGTTTTAATAACTATCTCAAAAATTATCGCTCTGATGCAAACAACTGATGAGTTATCTACTTAAATTTGATGAACAAAACGACTTACGTATTTTAAACATGCTAACCTTTAGCCCGGTAAGCAAATTAAAAAAAAACGCAATATGTAGGCTACACGAGAACGGAGACGTCGAGTAACCAAAACAAATGCGTTAAACAAATTCGTACACGTTATTTATCAATTTAACTCTAGAATTAAAGGATATACAACGAGAAACAACGTTTGACAACCTTTAAACAGTTTTAATAACTATCTCAAAAATTGTCGCTCTCATGCAAACAACTGATGAGTTATCTACTTAAATTTGTTGAACAAAACGACTTACGTATTTTAAACATGCTAACCTTTAGCCCGGTAAGCAAATTTAAAAAAAAAACGCAATATGTAGGCTACACGAGAACGGAGACGTCGAGTAACCAAAACAAATGCGTTAAACAAATTCGTACACGTTATTTATCAATTTAACTCTAGAATTAAAGGATATACAACGAGAAACAACGTTTGACAACCTTTAAAACAGTTTTAATAACTATCTCAAAAATTATCGCTCTGATGCAAACAACTGATGAGTTATCTACTTAAATTTGTTGAACAAAACGACTTACGTATTTTAAACATGCTAACCTTTAGCCCGGTAAGCAAATTAAAAAAAAAAACGCAATATGTAGGCTACACGAGAACGGAGACGTCGAGTAACCAAAACAAATGCGTTAAACAAATTCGTACACGTTATTTATCAATTTAACTCTAGAATTAAAGGATATACAACGAGAAACAACGTTTGACAACCTTTAAACAGTTTTAGTAACTATCTCAAAAATTGTCGCTCTGATGCAAACAACTGATGAGTTATCTACTTAAATTTGATGAACAAAACGACTTACGTATTTTAAACATGCTAACCTTTAGCCCGGTAAGCAAATTAAAAAAAAAACGCAATATGTAGGCTACACGAGAACGGAGACGTCGAGTAACCAAAACAAATGCGTTAAACAAATTCGTACACGTTATTTATCAACTTAACTCTAGAATTAAAGGATATACAACGAGAAACAACGTTTGACAACCTTTAAACAGTTTTAATAACTATCTCAAAAATTATCGCTCTGATGCAAACAACTGATGAGTTATCTACTTAAATATGATGAACAAAATGACTTACGTATTTTAAACATGCTAACCTTTAGCCCGGTAAGCAAATTAAAAAAAAAACGCAATATGTAGGCTACACGAGAACGGAGACGTCGAGTAACCAAAACAAATGCGTTAAACAAATTCGTACACGTTATTTATCAATTTAACTCTAGAATTAAAGGATATACAACGAGAAACAACGTTTGACAACCTTTAAACAGTTTTAATAACTATCTCAAAAATTATCGCTCTGATGCAAACAACTGATGAGTTATCTACTTAAATATGATGAACAAAACGACTTACGTATTTTAAACATGCTAACCTTTAGCCCGGTAAGCAAATTAAAAAAAAAACGCAATATGTGGGCTACACGAGAACGGAGACGTCGAGTAACCAAAACAAATGTGTTAAACAAATTCGTACACGTTATTTATCAATTTAACTCTAGAACTAAAGGATATACAACGAGAAACAACGTTTGAAAACCTTTAAACAGTTTTAATAACTATCTCAAAAATTATCGCTCTGATGCAAACAACTGATGAGTTATCTACTTAAATTTGATGAACAAAACGACTTACGTATTTTAAACATGCTAACCTTTAGCCCGGTAAGCAAATTAAAAAAAAAAACGCAATATGTAGGCTACACGAGAACGGAGACGTCGAGTAACCAAAACAAATGCGTTAAACAAATTCGTACACGTTATTTATCAATTTAACTCTAGAATTAAAGGATATACAACGAGAAACAACGTTTGACAACCTTTAAACAGTTTTAATATCTATCTCAAAAATTATCGCTCTGATGCAAACAACTGATGAGTTATCTACTTAAATTTGATGAACAAAACGACTTACGTATTTTAAACATGCTAACTTTTAGCCCGGTAAGCAAATTAAAAAAAAAACGCAATATGTAGGCTACACGAGAACGGAGACGTCGAGTAACCAAAACAAATGCGTTAAACAAATTCGTACACGTTATTTATCAATTTAACTCTAGAATTAAAGGATATACAACGAGAAACAACGTTTGACAACCTTTAAACAGTTTTAATAACTATCTCAAAAATTATCGCTCTGATGCAAACAACTGATGAGTTATCTACTTAAATTTGATGAACAAAACGACTTACGTATTTTAAACATGCTAACCTTTAGCCCGGAAAGCAAATTAAAAAAAAAACGCAATATGTAGGCTACACGAGAACGGAGACGTCGAGTAACCAAAACAAATGCGTTAAACAAATTCGTACACGTTATTTATCAATTTAACTCTAGAATTAAAGGATATACAACGAGAAACAACGTTTGACAACCTTTAAACAGTTTTAATAACTATCTCAAAAATTATCGCTCTGATGCAAACAACTGATGAGTTATCTACTTAAATATGATGAACAAAACGACTTACGTATTTTAAACATGCTAACCTTTAGCCCGGTAAGCAAATTAAAAAAAAACGCAATATGTAGGCTACACGAGAACGGAGACGTCGAGTAACCAAAACAAATGCGTTAAACAAATTCGTACACGTTATTTATCAATTTAACTCTAGAATTAAAGGATATACAACGAGAAACAACGTTTGACAACCTTTAAACAGTTTTAATAACTATCTCAAAAATTATCGCTCTGATGCAAACAACTGATGAGTTATCTACTTAAATTTGATGAACAAAACGACATACGTATTTTAAACATGCTAACCTTTAGCCCGGTAAGCAAATTAAAAAAAAACGCAATATGTAGGCTACACGAGAACGGAGACGTCGAGTAACCAAAACAAATGCGTTAAACAAATTCGTACACGTTATTTATCAATTTAACTCTAGAATTAAAGGATATACAACGAGAAACAACGTTTGACAACCTTTAAAAAGTTTTAATAACTATCTCAAAATTTGTCGCTATGATGCAAACAACTGATGAGTTATCTACTTAAATTTGTTGAACAAAACGACTTACGTATTTTAAGCATGCTAACCTTTAGCCCGGTAAGCAAATTAAAAAAAAACGCAATATGTAGGCTACACGAGAACGGAGACGTCGAGTAACCAAAACAAATGCGTTAAACAAATTCGTACACGTTATTTATCAATTTAACTCTAGAATTAAAGGATATACAACGAGAAACAACGTTTGACAACCTTTAAACAGTTTTAATAACTATCTCAAAAATTGTCGCTCTGATGCAAACAACTGATGAGTTATCTACTTAAATTTGATGAACAAAACGACTTACGTATTTTAAACATGCTAACCTTTAGCCCGGTAAGCAAATTAAAAAAAAAACGCAATATGTAGGCTACACGAGAACGGAGACGTCGAGTAACCAAAACAAATGCGTTAAACAAATTCGTACACGTTATTTATCAATTTAACTGTAGAATTAAAGGATATACAACGAGAAACAACGTTTGACAACCTTTAAACAGTTTTAATAACTATCTCAAAAATTATCGCTCTGATGCAAACAACTGATGAGTTATCTTCTTAAATTTGATGAACAAAACGACTTACGTATTTTAAACATGCTAACCTTTAGCCCGGTAAGCAAATTAAAAAAAAACGCAATATGTAGGCTACACGAGAACGGAGACGTCGAGTAACCAAAACAAATGCGTTAAACAAATTCGTACACGTTATTTATCAATTTAACTCTAGAATTAAAGGATATACAACGAGAAACAACGTTTGACAACCTTTAAACAGTTTTAATAACTATCTCAAAAATTGTCGCTCTGATGCAAACAACTGATGAGTTATCTACTTAAATTTGTTGAACAAAACGACTTACGTATTTTAAACATGCTAACCTTTAGCCCGGTAAGCAAATTTAAAAAAAAACGCAATATGTAGGCTACACGAGAACGGAGACGTCGAGTAACCAAAACAAATGCGTTAAACAAATTCGTACACGTTATTTATCAATTTAACTCTAGAATTAAAGGATATACAACGAGAAACAACGTTTGACAACCTTTAAACAGTTTTAATAACTATCTCAAAAATTATCGCTCTGATGCAAACAACTGATGAGTTATCTAATTAAATATGATGAACAAAACGACTTACGTATTTTAAACATGCTAACCTTTAGCCCGGTAAGCAAATTAAAAAAAAAACGCAATATGTGGGCTACACGAGAACGGAGACGTCGAGTAACCAAAACAAATGCGTTAAACAAATTCGTACACGTTATTTATCAATTTAACTCTAGAATTAAAGGATATACAACGAGAAACAACGTTTGACAACCTTTAAACAGTTTTAATAACTATCTCAAAAATTATCGCTCTGATGCAAACAACTGATGAGTTATCTACTTAAATTTGATGAACAAAACGACTTACGTACTTTAAACATGCTAACCTTTAGCCCGGTAAGCAAATTAAAAAAAAAAACGCAATATGTAGGCTACACGAGAACGGAGACGTCGAGTAACCAAAACAATTGCGTTAAACAAATTCGTACACGTTATTTATCAATTTAACTCTAGAATTAAAGGATATACAACGAGAAATAACGTTTGACAACCTTTAAACAGTTTTAATAACTATCTCAAAAATTGTCGCTCTGATGCAAACAACTGATGAGTTATCTACTTAAATTTGATGAACAAAACGACTTACGTATTTTAAACATGCTAACCTTTAGCCCGGTAAGCAAATTAAAAAAAAAACGCAATATGTAGGCTACACGAGAACGGAGACGTCGAGTAACCAAAACAAATGCGTTAAACAAATTCGTACACGTTATTTATCAATTTAACTCTAGAATTAAAGGATATACAACGAGAAACAACGTTTGACAACCTTTAAACAGTTTTAATAACTATCTCAAAAATTATCGCCTGATGCAAACAACTGATGAGTTATCTACTTAAATTTGATGAACAAAACGACTTACGTATTTTAAACATGCACGTCGAGTAACCAAAACAAATGCGTTAAACAAATTCGTACACGTTATTTATCAATTTAACTCTAGAATTAAAGGATATACAACGAGAAACAACGTTTGACAACCTTTAAACAGTTTTAATAACTATCTCAAAAATTGTCTCTCTGATGCAAACAACTGATGAGTTATCTACTTAAATTTGATGAACAAAACGACTTACGTATTCTAAACATGCTAACCTTTAGCCCGGTAAGCAGATTAAAAAAAAAACGCAATATGTAGGCTACACGAGAACGGAGACGTAGAGTAACCAAAACAAATGCGTTAAACAAATTCGTACACGTTATTTATCAATTTAACTCTAGAATTAAAGGATATACAACGAGAAACAACGTTTGACAACCTTTAAACAGTTTTAATAACTATCTCAAAAATTATCGCTCTGATGCAAACAACTGATGAGTTATCTACTTAAATTTGATGAACAAAACGACTTACGTATTTTAAACATGCTAACCTTTAGCCCGGTAAGCAAATTAAAAAAAAACGCAATATGTAGGCTACACGAGAACGGAGACGTCGAGTAACCAAAACAAATGCGTTAAACAAATTCGTACACGTTATTTATCAATTTAACTCTAGAATTAAAGGATATACAACGAGAAACAACGTTTGACAACCTTTAAACAGTTTTAATAACTATCTCAAAAATTGTCGCTCTGATGCAAACAACTGATGAGTTATCTACTTAAATTTGTTGAACAAAACGACTTACGTATTTTAAACATGCTAACCTTTAGCCCGGTAAGCAAATTTAAAAAAAAAACGCAATATGTAGGCTACACGAGAACGGAGACGTCGAGTAACCAAAACAAATGCGTTAAACAAATTCGTGCACGTTATTTATCAATTTAACTCTAGAATTAAAGGATATACAACGAGAAACAACGTTTGACAACCTTTAAACAGTTTTAATAACTATCTCAAAAATTATCGCTCTGATGCAAACAACTGATGAGTTATCTACTTAAATTTGTTGAACAAAACGACTTACGTTTTTAAACATGCTAACCTTTAGCCCGGTAAGCAAATTAAAAAAAAAACGCAATATGTAGGCTACACGAGAACGGAGACGTCGAGTAACCAAAACAAATGCGTTAAACAAATTCGTACACGTTATTTATCAATTTAACTCTAGAATTAAAGGATATACAACGAGAAACAACGTTTGACAACCTTTAAACAGTTTTAGTAACTATCTCAAAAATTGTCGCTCTGATGCAAACAACTGATGAGTTATCTACTTAAATTTGATGAACAAAACGACTTACGTATTTTAAACATGCTAACCTTTAGCCCGGTAAGCAAATTAAAAAAAAAACGCAATATGTAGGCTACACGAGAACGGAGACGTCGAGTAACCAAAACAAATGCGTTAAACAAATTCGTACACGTTATTTATCAACTTAACTCTAGAATTAAAGGATATACAACGAGAAACAACGTTTGACAACCTTTAAACAGTTTTAATAACTATCTCAAAAATTATCGCTCTGATGCAAACAACTGATGAGTTATCTACTTAAATATGATGAACAAAATGACTTACGTATTTTAAACATGCTAACCTTTAGCCCGGTAAGCAAATTAAAAAAAAAACGCAATATGTAGGCTACACGAGAACGGAGACGTCGAGTAACCAAAACAAATGCGTTAAACAAATTCGTACACGTTATTTATCAATTTAACTCTAGAATTAAAGGATATACAACGAGAAACAACGTTTGACAACCTTTAAACAGTTTTAATAACTATCTCAAAAATTATCGCTCTGATGCAAACAACTGATGAGTTATCTACTTAAATATGATGAACAAAACGACTTACGTATTTTAAACATGCTAACCTTTAGCCCGGTAAGCAAATTAAAAAAAAAAACGCAATATGTGGGCTACACGAGAACGGAGACGTCGAGTAACCAAAACAAATGTGTTAAACAAATTCGTACACGTTATTTATCAATTTAACTCTAGAACTAAAGGATATACAACGAGAAACAACGTTTGAAAACCTTTAAACAGTTTTAATAACTATCTCAAAAATTATCGCTCTGATGCAAACAACTGATGAGTTATCTACTTAAATTTGATGAACAAAACGACTTACGTATTTTAAACATGCTAACCTTTAGCCCGGTAAGCAAATTAAAAAAAAAAACGCAATATGTAGGCTACACGAGAACGGAGACGTCGAGTAACCAAAACAAATGCGTTAAACAAATTCGTACACGTTATTTATCAATTTAACTCTAGAATTAAAGGATATACAACGAGAAACAACGTTTGACAACCTTTAAACAGTTTTAATATCTATCTCAAAAATTATCGCTCTGATGCAAACAACTGATGAGTTATCTACTTAAATTTGATGAACAAAACGACTTACGTATTTTAAACATGCTAACTTTTAGCCCGGTAAGCAAATTAAAAAAAAAACGCAATATGTAGGCTACACGAGAACGGAGACGTCGAGTAACCAAAACAAATGCGTTAAACAAATTCGTACACGTTATTTATCAATTTAACTCTAGAATTAAAGGATATACAACGAGAAACAACGTTTGACAACCTTTAAACAGTTTTAATAACTATCTCAAAAATTATCGCTCTGATGCAAACAACTGATGAGTTATCTACTTAAATTTGATGAACAAAACGACTTACGTATTTTAAACATGCTAACCTTTAGCCCGGAAAGCAAATTTAAAAAAAAACGCAATATGTAGGCTACACGAGAACGGAGGACGTCGAGTAACCAAAACAAATGCGTTAAACAAATTCGTACACGTTATTTATCAATTTAACTCTAGAATTAAAGGATATACAACGAGAAACAACGTTTGACAACCTTTAAACAGTTTTAATAACTATCTCAAAAATTATCGCTCTGATGCAAACAACTGATGAGTTATCTACTTAAATATGATGAACAAAACGACTTACGTATTTTAAACATGCTAACCTTTAGCCCGGTAAGCAAATTAAAAAAAAACGCAATATGTAGGCTACACGAGAACGGAGACGTCGAGTAACCAAAACAAATGCGTTAAACAAATTCGTACACGTTATTTATCAATTTAACTCTAGAATTAAAGGATATACAACGAGAAACAACGTTTGACAACCTTTAAACAGTTTTAATAACTATCTCAAAAATTATCGCTCTGATGCAAACAACTGATGAGTTATCTACTTAAATTTGATGAACAAAACGACATACGTATTTTAAACATGCTAACCTTTAGCCCGGTAAGCAAATTAAAAAAAAACGCAATATGTAGGCTACACGAGAACGGAGACGTCGAGTAACCAAAACAAATGCGTTAAACAAATTCGTACACGTTATTTATCAATTTAACTCTAGAATTAAAGGATATACAACGAGAAACAACGTTTGACAACCTTTAAACAGTTTTAATAACTATCTCAAAATTTGTCGCTATGATGCAAACAACTGATGAGTTATCTACTTAAATTTGTTGAACAAAACGACTTACGTATTTTAAGCATGCTAACGTTTAGCCCGGTAAGCAAATTAAAAAAAAACGCAATATGTAGGCTACACGAGAACGGAGACGTCGAGTAACCAAAACAAATGCGTTAAACAAATTCGTACACGTTATTTATCAATTTAACTCTAGAATTAAAGGATATACAACGAGAAACAACGTTTGACAACCTTTAAACAGTTTTAATAACTATCTCAAAAATTGTCGCTCTGATGCAAACAACTGATGAGTTATCTACTTAAATTTGATGAACAAAACGACTTACGTATTTTAAACATGCTAACCTTTAGCCCGGTAAGCAAATTAAAAAAAAAACGCAATATGTAGGCTACACGAGAACGGAGACGTCGAGTAACCAAAACAAATGCGTTAAACAAATTCGTACACGTTATTTATCAATTTAACTCTAGAATTAAAGGATATACAACGAGAAACAACGTTTGACAACCTTTAAACAGTTTTAATAACTATCTCAAAAATTATCGCTCTGATGCAAACAACTGATGAGTTATCTACTTAAATTTGATGAACAAAACGACTTACGTATTTTAAACATGCTAACCTTTAGCCCGGTAAACAAATTAAAAAAAAACGCAATATGTGGGCTACACGAGAACGGAGACGTCGAGTAACCAAAACAAATGCGTTAAACAAATTCGTACACGGTTTTTATCAATTTAACTCTAGAATTAAAGGATATACAACGAGAAACAACGTTTGACAACCTTTAAAAAGTTTTAATAACTATCTCAAAAATTGTCGCTCTGATGCAAACAACTGATGAGTTATCTACTCAAATTTGTTGAACAAAACGACTTACGTATTTTAAACATGCTAACCTTTAGCCCGGTAAGCAAATTAAAAAAAAAACGCAATATGTAGGCTACACGAGAACGGAGACGTCGAGTAACCAAAACAAATTCGTTAAACAAATTCGTACACGTTATTTATCAATTTAACTCTAGAATTAAAGGATATACAACGAGAAACAACGTTTGACAACCTTTAAACAGTTTTAATAACTATCTCAAAAATTATCGCTCTGATGCAAACAACTGATGAGTTATCTACTTAAATTTGATGAAAAAAACGACTTACGTATTTTAAACATGCTAACCTTTAGCCCGGTAAGCAAATTAAAAAAAAAACGCAATATGTAGGCTACACGAGAACGGAGACGTCGAGTAACCAAAACAAATGCGTTAAACAAATTCGTACACGTTATTTATCAATTTAACTCTAGAATTAAAGGATATACAACGAGAAACAACGTTTAACAACCTTTAAATAGTTTTAATAACTATCTCAAAAATTGTCGCTCTGATGCAAACAACTGATGAGTTATCTACTTAAATTTGTTGAACAAAACGACTTTCGTATTTTAAACATGCTAACCTTTAGCCCGGTAAGCAAATTAAAAAAAAAACGCAATATGTAGGCTACACGAGAACGGAGACGTCGAGTAACCAAAACAAATTCGTTAAACAAATTCGTACACGTTATTTATCAATTTAACTCTAGAATTAAAGGATATACAACGAGAAACAACGTTTGACAACCTTTAAACAGTTTTAATAACTATCTCAAAAATTATCGCTCTGATGCAAACAACTGATGAGTTATCTACTTAAATTTGATGAACAAAACGACTTACGTATTTTAAACATGCTAACCTTTAGCCCGGTAAGCAAATTAAAAAAAAAACGCAATATGTAGGCTACACGAGAACGAAGACGTCGAGTAACCAAAACAAATGCGTTAAACAAATTCGTACACGTTATTTATCAATTTAACTCTAGAATTAAAGGATATACAACGAGAAACAACGTTTGACAACCTTTAAACAGTTTTAATAACTATCTCAAAAATTATCGCTCTGATGCAAACAACTGATGAGTTATCTACTTAAATTTGATGAACAAAACGACTTACGTATTTTAAACATGCTAACTTTTAGCCCGGTAAGCAAATTAAAAAAAAAACGCAATATGTAGGCTACACGAGAACGGAGACGTCGAGTAACCAAAACAAATGCGTTAAACAAATTCGTACACGTTATTTATCAATTTAACTCTAGAATTAAAGGATATACAACGAGAAACAACGTTTGACAACCTTTAAACAGTTTTAATAACTATCTCAAAAATTATCGCTCTGATGCAAACAACTGATGAGTTATCTACTTAAATTTGATGAACAAAACGACTTACGTATTTTAAACATGCTAACCTTTAGCCCGGAAAGCAAATTAAAAAAAAAACGCAATATGTAGGCTACACGAGAACGGAGACGTCGAGTAACCAAAACAAATGCGTTAAACAAATTCGTACACGTTATTTATCAATTTAACTCTAGAATTAAAGGATATACAACGAGAAACAACGTTTGACAACCTTTAAACAGTTTTAATAACTATCTCAAAAATTATCGCTCTGATGCAAACAACTGATGAGTTATCTACTTAAATATGATGAACAAAACGACTTACGTATTTTAAACATGCTAACCTTTAGCCCGGTAAGCAATTTAAAAAAAAATACGCAATATGTAGGCTACACGAGAACGGAGACGTCGAGTAACCAAAACAAATGCGTTAAACAAATTCGTACACGTTATTTATCAATTTAACTCTAGAATTAAAGGATATACAACGAGAAACAACGTTTGACAACCTTTAAACAGTTTTAATAACTATCTCAAAAATTATCGCTCTGATGCAAACAACTGATGAGTTATCTACTTAAATTTGATGAACAAAACGACATACGTATTTTAAACATGCTAACCTTTAGCCCGGTAAGCAAATTAAAAAAAAAACGCAATATGTAGGCTACACGAGAACGGAGACGTCGAGTAACCAAAACAAATGCGTTAAACAAATTCGTACACGTTATTTATCAATTTAACTCTAGAATTAAAGGATATACAACGAGAAACAACGTTTGACAACCTTTAAACAGTTTTAATAACTATCTCAAAAATTGTCGCTATGATGCAAACAACTGATGAGTTATCTACTTAAATTTGTTGAACAAAACGACTTACGTATTTTAAGCATGCTAACCTTTAGCCCGGTAAGCAAATTAAAAAAAAACGCAATATGTAGGCTACACGAGAACGGAGACGTCGAGTAACCAAAACAAATGCGTTAAACAAATTCGTACACGTTATTTATCAATTTAACTCTAGAATTAAAGGATATACAACGAGAAACAACGTTTGACAACCTTTAAACAGTTTTAATAACTATCTCAAAAATTGTCGCTCTGATGCAAACAACTGATGAGTTATCTACTTAAATTTGATGAACAAAACGACTTACGTATTTTAAACATGCTAACCTTTAGCCCGGTAAGCAAATTAAAAAAAAAAACGCAATATGTAGGCTACACGAGAACGGAGACGTCGAGTAACCAAAACAAATGCGTTAAACAAATTCGTACACGTTATTTATCAATTTAACTCTAGAATTAAAGGATATACAACGAGAAACAACGTTTGACAACCTTTAAACAGTTTTAATAACTATCTCAAAAATTATCGCTCTGATGCAAACAACTGATGAGTTATCTACTTAAATTTGATGAACAAAACGACTTACGTATTTTAAACATGCTAAACTTTAGCCCGGTAAACAAATTTAAAAAAAACGCAATATGTGGGCTACACGAGAACGGAGACGTCGAGTAACCAAAACAAATGCGTTAAACAAATTCGTACACGGTTTTTATCAATTTAACTCTAGAATTAAAGGATATACAACGAGAAACAACGTTTGACAACCTTTAAACAGTTTTAATAACTATCTCAAAAATTATCGCTCTGATGCAAACAACTGATGAGTTATCTACTCAAATTTGTTGAACAAAACGACTTACGTATTTTAAACATGCTAACTTTTAGCCCGGTAAGCAAATTAAAAAAAAAACGCAATATGTAGGCTACACGAGAACGGAGACGTCGAGTAACCAAAACAAATGCGTTAAACAAATTCGTACACGTTATTTATCAATTTAACTCTAGAATTAAAGGATATACAACGAGAAACAACGTTTGACAACCTTTAAATAGTTTTAATAACTATCTCAAAAATTGTCGCTCTGATGCAAACAACTGATGAGTTATCTACTTAAATTTGTTGAACAAAACGACTTACGTATTTTAAACATGCTAACCTTTAGCCCGGTAAGCAAATTAAAAAAAAAACGCAATATGTAGGCTAAACGAGAACGGAGACGTCGAGTAACCAAAACAAATTCGTTAAACAAATTCGTACACGTTATTTATCAATTTAACTCTAGAATTAAAGGATATACAACGAGAAACAACGTTTGACAACCTTTAAACAGTTTTAATAACTATCTCAAAAATTATCGCTCTGATGCAAACAACTGATGAGTTATCTACTTAAATTTGATGAACAAAACGACTTACGTATTTTAAACATGCTAACCTTTAGCCCGGTAAGCAAATTAAAAAAAAAACGCAATATGTAGGCTACACGAGAACGGAGACGTCGAGTAACCAAAACAAATGCGTTAAACAAATTCGTACACGTTATTTATAAATTTAACTCTAGAATTAAAGGATATACAACGAGAAACAACGTTTGACAACCTTTAAACAGTTTTAATAACTATCTCAAAAATTGTCGCTCTGATGCAAACAACTGATGAGTTATCTACTTAAATTTGTTGAACAAAACGACTTACGTATTTTAAACATGCTAACCTTTAGCCCGGTAAGCAAATTAAAAAAAAAACGCAATATGTAGGCTACACGAGAACGGAGACGTCGAGTAATCAAAACAAATGCGTTAAACAAATTCGTACACGTTATTTATCAATTTAACTCTAGAATTAAAGGATATACAACGAGAAACAACGTTTGACAACCTTTAAACAGTTTTAATAACTATCTCAAAAATTTTCGCTCTGATGCAAACAACTGATGAGTTATCTACTTAAATTTGATGAACAAAACGACTTACGTATTTTAAACATGCTAACCTTTAGCCCGGTAAGCAAATTAAAAAAAAAAAACGCAATATGTAGGCTACACGAGAACGGAGACGTCGAGTAACCAAAACAAATGCGTTAAACAAATTCGTACACGTTATTTATCAATTTAACTCTAGAATTAAAGGATATACAACGAGAAACAACGTTTGACAACCTTTAAACAGTTTTAATAACTATCTCAAAAATTATCGCTCTGATGCAAACAACTGATGAGTTATCTACTTAAATATGATGAACAAAACGACTTACGTATTTTAAACATGCTAACCTCTAGCCCGGTAAGCAAATTAAAAAAAAACGCAATATGTAGGCTACACGAGAACGGAGACGTCGAGTAACCAAAACAAATGCGTTAAACAAATTCGTACACGTTATTTATCAATTTAACTCTAGAATTAAAGGATATACAACGAGAAACAACGTTTGACAACCTTTAAACAGTTTTAATAACTATCTCAAAAATTATCGCTCTGATGCAAACAACTGATGAGTTATCTACTTAAATTTGATGAACAAAACGACTTACGTATTTTAAACATGCTAACCTTTAGCCCGGTAAGCAAATAAAAAAAAAAACGCAATATGTAGGCTACACGAGAACGGAGACGTCGAGTAACCAAAACAAATGCGTTAAACAAATTCGTACACGTTATTTATCAATTTAACTCTAGAATTAAAGGATATACAACGAGAAACAACGTTTGACAACCTTTAAACAGTTTTAATAACTATCTCAAAAATTGTCGCTCTGATGCAAACAACTGATGAGTTATCTACTTAAATTTGTTCAACAAAACGACTTACGTATTTTAAACATGCTAACCTTTAGCCCGGTAAGCAAATTAAAAAAAAAAACGCAATATGTAGGCTACACTAGAACGGAGACGTCGAGTAACCAAAACAAATGCGTTAAACAAATTCGTACACTTTATTTATCAATTTAACTCTAGAATTAAAGGATATACAACGAGAAACAACGTTTGACAACCTTTAAACAGTTTTAATAACTATCTCAAAAATTGTCGCTCTGATGCAAACAACTGATGAGTTATCTACTTAAATTTGATGAACAAAACGACTTACGTATTTTAAACATGCTAACCTTTAGCCCGGTAAGCAAATTAAAGAAAAAACGCAATATGTAGGCTACACGAGAACGGAGACGTCGAGTAACCAAAACAAATGCGTTAAACAAATTCGTACACGTTATTTATCAATTTAACTCTAGAATTAAAGCATATACAACGAGAAACAACGTTTGACAACCTTTAAACACTTTTAATAACTATCTCAAAAATTATCGCTCTGATGCAAACAACTGATGAGTTATCTACTTAAATTTGATGAACAAAACGACTTACGTATTTTAAACATGCTAACCTTTAGCCCGGTAAGCAAATTAAAAAAAAAAACGCAATATGTAGGCTACACGAGAACGGAGACGTCGAGTAACCAAAACAAATGCGTTAAACAAATTCGTACACGTTATTTATCAATTTAACTCTAGAATTAAAGGATATACAACGAGAAACAACGTTTGACAACCTTTAAACAGTTTTAATAACTATCTCAAAAATTGTCGCTCTGATGCAAACAACTGATGAGTTATCTACTTAAATTTGATGAACAAAACGACTTACGTATTTTAAACATGCTAACCTTTAGCCCGGTAAGCAAATTAAAAAAAAAAACGCAATATGTAGGCTACACGAGAACGGAGACGTCGAGTAACCAAAACAAATGCGTTAAACAAATTCGTACACGTTATTTATCAATTTAACTCTAGAATTAAAGGATATACAACGAGAAACAACGTTTGACAACCTTTAAACAGTTTTAATAACTATCTCAAAAATTGTCGCTCTGATGCAAACAACTGATGAGTTATCTACTTAAATTTGTTGAACAAAACGACTTACGTATTTTAAACATGCAAACCTTTAGCCCGGTAAGCAAATTAAAAAAAAAACGCAATATGTAGGCTACACGAGAACGGAGACGTCGAGTAACCATAACAAATGCGTTAAACAAATTCGTACACGTTATTTATCAATTTAACTCTAGAATTAAAGGATATACAACGAGAAACAACGTTTGACAACCTTTAAACAGTTTTAATAACTATATCAAAAATTGTCGCTCTGATGCAAACAACTGATGAGTTATCTACTTAAATTTGTTGAACAAAACGACTTACGTATTTTAAACATGCTAACCTTTAGCCCGGTAAGCAAATTAAAAAAAAAACGCAATATGTAGGCTACACGAGAACGGAGACGTCGAGTAACCAAAACAAATGCGTTAAACAAATTCGTACACGTTATTTATCAATTTAACTCTAGAATTAAAGGATATACAACGAGAAACAACGTTTGACAACCTTTAAACAGTTTTAATAACTATCTCAAAAATTGTCGCTCTGATGCAAACAACTGATGAGTTATCTACTTAAATATGATGAACAAAACGACTTACGTATTTTAAACATGCTAACCTTTAGCCCGGTAAGCAAATTAAAAAAAAAAACGCAATATGTAGGCTACACGAGAACGGAGACGTCGAGTAACCAAAACAAATGCGTTAAACAAATTCGTACACGTTATTTATCAATTTAACTCTAGAATTAAAGGATATACAACGAGAAACAACGTTTGACAACCTTTAAACAGTTTTAATAACTATCTCAAAAATTGTCGCTCTGATGCAAACAACTGATGAGTTATCTACTTAAATTTGTTCAACAAAACGACTTCCGTATTTTAAACATGCTAACCTTTAGCCCGGTAAGCAAATTAAAAAAAAAACGCAATATGTAGGCTACACGAGAACGGAGACGTCGAGTAACCAAAACAAATGCGTTAAACAAATTCGTACACGTTATTTATCAATTTAACTCTAGAATTAAAGGATATACAACGAGAAACAACGTTTGACAACCTTTAAACAGTTTTAATAACTATCTCAAAAATTGTCGCTCTGATGCAAACAACTGATGAGTTATCTACTTAAATTTGATGAACAAAACGACTTACGTATTTTAAACATGCTAACCTTTAGCCCGGTAAGCAAATTTAAAAAAAAACGCAATATGTAGGCTACACGAGAACGGAGACGTCGAGTAACCAAAACAAATGCGTTAAACAAATTCGTACACGTTATTTATCAATTTAACTCTAGAATTAAAGGATATACAACGAGAAACAACGTTTGACAACCTTTAAACAGTTTTAATAACTATCTCAAAAATTGTCGCTCTGATGCAAACAACTGATGAGTTATCTACTTAAATTTGTTGAACAAAACGACTTACGTATTTTAAACATGCTAACCTTTAGCCCGGTAAGCAAATTAAAAAAAAAACGCAATATGTAGGCTACACGAGAACGGAGACGTCGAGTAACCAAAACAAATGCGTTAAACAAATTCGTACACGTTATTTATCAATTTAACTCTAGAATTAAAGGATATACAACGAGAAACAACGTTTGACAACCTTTAAACAGTTTTAATAACTATCTCAAAAATTGTCGCTCTGATGCAAACAACTGATGAGTTATCTACTTAAATTTGATGAACAAAACGACTTACGTATTTTAAACATGCTAACCTTTAGCCCGGTAAGCAAATTAAAAAAAAAACGCAATATGTAGGCTACACGAGAACGGAGACGTCGAGTAACCAAAACAAATGCGTTAAACAAATTCGTACACGTTATTTATCAATTTAACTCTAGAATTAAAGGATATACAACGAGAAACAACGTTTCACAACCTTTAAACAGTTTTAATAACTATCTCAAAAATTGTCGCTCTGATGCAAACAACTGATGAGTTATCTACTTAAATTTGTTGAACAAAACGACTTACGTATTTTAAACATGCTAACCTTTAGCCCGGTAAGCAAATTAAAAAAAAAAACGCAATATGTAGGCTACACGAGAACGGAGACGTCGAGTAACCAAAACAAATGCGTTAAACAAATTCGTACACGTTATTTATCAATTTAACTCTAGAATTAAAGCATATACAACGAGAAACAACGTTTGATAACCTTTAAACAGTTTTAATAACTATCTCAAAAATTATCGCTCTGATGCAAACAACTGATGAGTTATCTACTTAAATTTGATGAACAAAACGACTTACGTATTTTAAACATGCTAACCTTTAGCCCGGTAAGCAAATTAAAAAAAAAACGCAATATGTAGGCTACACGAGAACGGAGACGTCGAGTAACCAAAACAAATGCGTTAAACAAATTCGTACACGTTATTTATCAATTTAACTCTAGAATTAAAGGATATACAACGAGAAACAACGTTTGACAACATTTAAACAGTTTTAATAACTATCTCAAAAATTGTCGCTCTGATGCAAACAACTGATGAGTTATCTACTTAAATTTGATGAACAAAACGACTTACGTATTTTAAACATGCTAACCTTTAGCCCGGTAAGCAAATTAAAAAAAAAACGCAATATGTAGGCTACACGAGAACGGAGACGTCGAGTAACCAAAACAAATGCGTTAAACAAATTCGTACACGTTATTTATCAATTTAACTCTAGAATTAAAGGATATACAACGAGAAACAACGTTTGACAACCTTTAAACAGTTTTAATAACTATCTCAAAAATTGTCGCTCTGATGCAAACAACTGATGAGTTATCTACTTAAATTTGTTGAACAAAACGACTTACGTATTTTAAACATGCTAACCTTTAGCCCGGTAAGCAAATTAAAAAAAAAAACGCAATATGTAGGCTACACGAGAACGGAGACGTCGAGTAACCAAAACAAATGCGTTAAACAAATTCGTACACGTTATTTATCAATTTAACTCTAGAATTAAAGGATATACAACGAGAAACAACGTTTGACAACCTTTAAACAGTTTTAATAACTATCTCAAAAATTGTCGCTCTGATGCAAACAACTGATGAGTTATCTACTTAAATTTGATGAACAAAACGACTTACGTATTTTAAACATGCTAACCTTTAGCCCGGTAAGCAAGTTAAAAAAAAAAACGCAATATGTAGGCTACACGAGAACGGAGACGTCGAGTAACCAAAACAAATGCGTTAAACAAATTCGTACACGTTATTTATCAATTTAACTCTAGAATTAAAGGATATACAACGAGAAACAACGTTTGACAACCTTTAAACAGTTTTAATAACTATCTCAAAAATTATCGCTCTGATGCAAACAACTGATGAGTTATCTACTTAAATATGATGAACAAAACGACTTACGTATTTTAAACATGCTAACCTTTAGCCCGGTAAGCAAATTAAAAAAAAACGCAATATGTAGGCTACACGAGAACGGAGACGTCGAGTAACCAAAACAAATGCGTTAAACAAATTCGTACACGTTATTTATCAATTTAACTCCAGAATTAAAGGATATACAACGAGAAACAACGTTTGACAACCTTTAAACAGTGTTTAAGTGACTTACGTCACTTAAAGGAAACGCAACCCTGCGATCCCAAAGCCCATCACGCATCCCTGCGTGTCGTCCCATAGCGAAGCATCCCTGTTTTATTTCGAACTTCCAACAGTGTTGGAAAGGCTATAAAAGCGCTGCGCGCTCCTGAATTCGCTCTCCTTTGTGTCTACAACTTTCATCAATCAACACAGGTAAACTGTATCAGCACGAAAGCATTCCGATCGTCGCAGTGTTTGTGCCACCGATAGTTGTAGTGCGTTCAATTAAAATCACTGTTCAGAGTTACATAATTTCATTTTAACTTGTTCATTTAAATAACTTTCAAATACGCTTAAGTTAAAACTAAAATCAACGTAAAGTTGAAACTCTCACACTGAATTCTAATTTAAAACATAAGAGGTTTTACGTGTTAACATTAATATATGAACTCAATTGAATTAAATATTGAACTTGTGCCAATATCACACATCTCGCCTTCTTTTATTTCATTCCTTGGATCGACCCTTATAGTCCAAAGCAGGTGAAATCCCCGTTCCCTTTTGTCCTTATTGGTTAGCACCAAATTTAACATGGTCCTTGCAAGCCGAATTTGACGGCACCGAAACGCACCTAATAAAAAAGTGATATTGGCAACGCGAGTAGTTCAACTTCGAAAATCAACGCGCAAGGCAACACTGCTTTGCATTTTATGATACATGCAAGAAAAACAAGAAACAGCATTTCATAAAATTTCCATCGTTGAACTGAACGGCAGCTGTGGCAGTGGTAAGTGCAAAAAGAAGACAAACACAAAAACAAAAAAAAAAACGCTTCTTAAAGAACTAAAAACTTAAATACAATAGAGTAAAAGATAGTGAAAGTGAAAAGCGTCGAAAAGTAGAAATTATAGTCGGGAGTGTCGCGAAAATAAAATTAGCACAGAAAACTGCCGCTGCCCAACGAGGGAGCCTAACACGAAAAACGCACGGGCGGTACAGGCACCTTTGGCCGCTTCCTCAGATTTCCTACATCATACAGGCGGTGGAGTCACCTATAACCGCCACATAACAAAGGCTTGCGGATTCCGATCACCGGAAAAAATGAGTAGTCTCAAAAGCATCAAGTAAGTTATTTTCCACATAAAATTTCTTTCAAACCGTTACTCTAACGGAATTAACGCCATATATATGTACAAGTACATATATGCATACGATCCGCTATTCCCATAAAAGTGGTCAGCAGTGAGAAAAAGAAAAAATTGGAAGCAGTCGTTCTCTTCCAACGTATAACGTATGCACGCATATACATTCATACATACACATGTAGATAAATACACTACTAGTGGTTCAGTTTTCTACTGACAAGCTGTAAAACAACATTTTTCCATGCCATATTCTTCAATTCCTCGTTATTATCACTTACGCCGGCTACCAACTACTTGTCCCTTTCTTTATTTCTTCAATGGTATGGAAATTAGAAGTTCATTTTCAAATGCGCATAGTTGTTTCACTTGTGAACAATACTATCGTATTCCTCTCGTCATCTTAGATTTGTTGTCGCTTGCGTCGGCCAGCAACTACTTCGCAATTCCTTCATGTTACTTACAGTTGTTTACATTTGATATTCGCATATCGCCTTTGGATGTTAATACCAAAACCTAATGCAATTTATGAAAACAAATTTTATGCATACTTCACCGTACATATGTATGCGCATACATAACATAATACAAATCTAAGACACGCATTTAAATCGACATATGTAACAAAGTGAATAGTTCAAGCAAACAGCGCTGTTCGCGTCAACTGTAAAAGTAAGCAAGGCAGAGAATGAATATAGTACAAATATCGGTACTCTAATGCTTGGAAACCTTTCATGTCACCATATTAATATAATATTGGCTTAGTCCGTGGTGACAATATTTCACAATCCTTCATACATAGATATACATAACTACACTTGTATAAATAGAATTGAAATACATTGAAATATACACATATACATAAAACATACATACATATATGGCAAGATTTCTGCTGGGCATTTAAATGCTTATTCGCTGCTTATGCTAGCATAGAACCATCGTTTTGAGTTGATTCGATTCACTAAACCACCAATCCGAATATTGTACAAGGAGATAAAATTAAAGTTTCATTCGGGGTCTATAATCAAAACCCTATTATCAAAATAACTTTTCGAAATCACTTTTCATGTTTATACATCCATCATCTCTTAAACGAAACTACACACGTCAATACGGAACTTAATAACCGTTCTAGTTTTCAAAGTATTTTCTCCCGATAATCATGGCTACGGGTTCCGCCTCATCGGCGGAGTTCATATTCCGGTCGAATGATTTAATGAACTTCTGTTCCCGTTATGAAAAAGAAGACCCCGAGGAGAATACCGATACATTGCTGGAAGTTAAACTCCAGGACTTAAATACGCGTTGGGAGATGTTACAAATATCTTATAGGATCGTCTGCCTTACAGACGAGAATGAAGTGCCCACCGACTTTAAGGAAGAAGCCACCAACAAGTTCCAAGTGTGTACTGACAGCTTCTATATATGCAAATCTCAAATCCTTGATCAATTAAAGCTTTTCCATGGAAGCAGTTCCGACAACAACGTCACCACTAGACCGTCCACTTCTTTGGTAGATAACTCCACTCCCTGCATCAAAGTTCCACCATGCGATACCCAAGTTTTTTATGGCAGTTATGAGGAATGGCCAAGCTTCCGCGACATGTTCACAGCGGTATATCTTAATCACCCAAAGCTAACTCCCGCACAAAAACTGTTTCATTTACGAAATAAAACCAGGGGAAAGGCAGGAACAATTGTTAAACAGTACAGGCTCTGCGACGAAAATTTTTCTCTTGCCTGGGAGGCACTTAGAGCCCGCTTTGAAAATAAACGAATATTAATCGACAACCAGTTAAAGACCCTTTTCAACATTACCCCTGTCACGACAGAAAATAGTGAGGGTATTCAACAGATTCAGAGTACAATCAATGACTGCCTTTCGTGCCTACAATTTCAAGGAGTTTCGGTCGCCGAATGGGATCCTATCTTAATTTATCTATGCTCCACAAAACTCCCTGAAGAAACCCTTTCTCTCTGGGAACAGTCCCTAAAGTCTAGGAAAGAACTCCCCGACTGGTCCCAAATGGACACATTCCTTACTAGTCGTTACGAAGTGGTGGAACGATTAAATAACTACAAGGCCTCTAAATCTCGCAATTCTCTCCCTGCGAATCTTATCATTCCCAAGAACAACTTGCTGTCACCTGCAAACTTTGCAATAACAGTCACACTTTAAGGTCCTGTCCCGAATTCCGAAGCCTGACAGTCCCTGACCGTATCGAGTTCGCTGAGAAAAATGGGTATTGTACCAATTGCTTGGCGCATAATCACACACTCACTCACTGTAAAAGTTTGTTCCGATGTCTGCATTGTAGACAATCACATCACTCCATGCTTCATCCTAGTTCAATAACCAGAGCGGGTGGCAAGCCAACCGTCAAAAATCCAGAACCAAAATCAACCACAAAACCAACACCCCTGTTACACATCCAATCTACCGCATCATCAAATCCCTCTCGGCACCCGATCTTCAACCTAACCGAAGACCAGTAAGAGGAATCACCGACGACATTTGCTAACAGGGACTCTTACATCCAAGCGAACTTCTCCGCGAATCACGAGAAGACGCTACTTCCCACCGCCCGTGTGCAAATCGAGCATTTGGGCACACTTTTCATCTTAAGAGCCTTAATTGACCAAGGCTCGCAGAAAACTGTCATATCAGAAAAGGTCCAAAAACGTTTGAACCTCCCTACATATCGCGCGAATTTTTCAGTTACCGGAATGGGAGGAATCATTGTAGAAAACGCCGATAGAGTCTGCCAATTTACCCTCGTCTCCAAGAGATGTCACACCAGAATTAATACCAAAGCGATAGTACTTCACAAGTTGACCAGCTTCTTACCAATATTCTCCCTACCAGAACACAATCTTCTAGAACTAAAAGACCTAGATATCGCCGATCCACACATCTTCACTCCTGGTCCGATCGATATGGTGATCGGAAGACCTAATACCCCAAATCCTTACTCCAGGAGTTAAGCATCAAGTACTAGGAAGTCTCCTCGCCCAAAACACCATTTTTGGATGGTTTTTGAGTGGGCCCAAAAGCCAACTTCACAGCGATAGTACTTCACAAGTTGACCAGCTTCTTACCAATATTCTCCCTACCAGAACACAATCTTCTAGAACTAAAAGACCTAGATATCGCCGATCCACACCTCTTCACTCCTGGTCCGATCGATATGGTGATCGGAAGACCTAATACCCCAAATCCTTACTCCAGGAGTTAAGCATCAAGTACTAGGAAGTCTCCTCGCCCAAAACACCATTTTTGGATGGTTTTTGAGTGGGCCCATCCAATCCACGCACTGCACCACTGTCCACTCACACTCCGTGGAAGTATCCAATGAAAATTTCAACTCCCAGCTGAAGCGCTTCTGGGAACTCGAGGAACTCCCCGAAGCTCACGTGCCCTCCGAAGAAGATGCCTTTTGCGAAAAATTTTACCAAGATACCACTGTTAGGCGCAGCGATGGTCGCTATGTAGTCCGGTTGCCATTTAAATCCGGATTTCCATCAAATATGACTTTAGGACCTTCTCGTACCCAAGCTTTCCGACAAGCAATCAGAATGGAACATACGCTGAGCAAAAATCCCAATCTAAAAGAAGAATACAATCGTGTACTAGAAGAGTACTTAGTTCTGGATCATATGATGCAAATTACTCCTGATGAAATACAGAAAAATGGAACATATCTATCGTATTATCTCCCGCATCACTCGGTTCTCAAACCAGAAAGTAAATCCACAAAACTTCGCATCGTTTTTAATGCTTCTAAATCAACGGCGTCTGGTATTTCACTCAATGATATACTTCATATCGGTCCAACCTTACAAACAGATCTTCTATTTGTCATATTGAATTGGCGTTTGTACCAGTATGTTTTTAATGGGGATATACAAAAAATGTACCGACAAATTCTTCTTCAGGACGATGATCAGCCCTACGAACGTATTGTGTTTCGTAGAAATTACGATAGCCAATTCTCGGACTTCGCTCTGAAGACTGTGACATTCGGCGTCAATTGCGCGCCGTATTTGGCCATTCGCACGTTGCATCAATTGGCAAACGATACAAAAGATTCCCACCCTTTAGCTGGAAAGATTTTGAAGAAAGAAACGTATGTCGACGATGTATTATCGGGAGGCCACGATATCTCATCATGCTTAAAAGCTCAAACCGAACTTACTCAATGTTTGCTTTCAGCCGGGTTCCCACTTAGGAAAATAACGGCAAACCATCCGCAACTTCTAAACCACATTCCCGCCGAACATCTGTTAGACTCCGATTTTTTAAAGTTCGATTGCTCAAGTTCTACCAAAACGCTTGGCATCCAATGGAACGCATTGGCCGATTCGTTCTCATATTCGATAGAATCTCTGGAATCCACTTCCAGTGCCACAAAAAGACGAATTTTATCTTCAGTCTCGAAACTATTTGACCCCGCAGGATGGCTAGCGCCTATCCTCATCCAGGCAAAAATATTATTACAACAGATATGGCTAGAGGGTACTGAATGGGACGAGTGTGTCAAACCTTTATCGCTTCAAAGGTGGCACCAATTTCTAACAGATTTACCTAGCATTGAACAAATTCAAATTCCCAGATGGACGGAATTTTCCCCCAATCGAATTATTCAAATACACGGGTTTTGTGACGCCTCAGAAAAGGCCTATTGTGCATCAGTGTACATACGATCCCAATCAAATGCGACAGTTTCATCACTTCTACTGTTTTCCAAAACAAAGGTGGCGCCACTCCAAACAGTAAGCCTTCCGCGGTTGGAATTGTGTGGTGCCGTCTTATTATCTAAATGCATCAAGAATGTTATCAGCCAACTATCCCTCAAACCTGCAGCCATTTTCCTGTGGTCCGATTCTTCAATCGTCCTCTCGTGGCTGGAAAAACCACCATGTACTTGGAAGGTGTATGTAGCAAACCGCATATCAGAAATCATAAAAAATATAGGAAATGTCAAATGGAGACACGTAGCCACTAACCATAACCCTGCAGATCTAGGAACTCGAGGTTGCAGGCCACAGGACCTAATACTAAGAACACTTTGGTGGCACGGACCAGAGTGGTTACTAAAACCCCCCGACCATTAGCCATTATCACTTCGCCAAAATGTCCCCCCTCACGAGGAACGTAAAGTGGAAGCTCTTCACATTTTAGACAACCAGCCTGACATAATAGATCGCTTTTCTTCATGGTCCAAAGCCTTACGTGTGATAGCGTACATGTTCAGATTTGTCCACCGATTCAAACCAATACAGTCCACTGCTCCTACCCGTTACGAGTCCGTCGTTATCACACAAAAGGAAATCCACTGGGTCAAAACACGCCTTATTAAACTTGCACAAGAAAAACATTACCCAAAAGAATTTTCTCAATTAACCCACAGGCAACCAATTTCTAAAAAGAGCTATCTTTTAGCGTTAAACCCCCTACTAGATGAAAATGGACTTCTTCGTGTTGACGGCCGCTTGGCCAACGCTGACCTACCATACAACGAGAGATACCCAGTCATAATTCCGGAATCGTCGATATTATGCTATATTTTTCTTAACTTCCTACATAACCTCCTCATGCACGCTGAACACCAACTGATGGTTCGAATAACAAGGCAAGAGTACTACATTCCTAGATTGAAATCGAAAGTAAGAAACTGTATACGTTGCTGCAAAACCTGCACCATTTTTAAACAAAACACCCGTTCCCAAATTATGGCAGCTCTACCACCTGAGCGTGCTACTTTCTCCCTACCATTCACCTACACAGGCTTAGATTTTGCAGGCCTGCTGGATATTAAATCTTCAACGCTCCGGAAGTCCCCACTACTTAAAGGATATGTTTGCGTTTTCATCTGCTTCTCGACCAAAGCTATTCACCTTGAGCCCTGTTCAGACTTGTCAACCACAGCATTTCAGGCAGCATTCGCTCGTTTCGTTGGTAGACGAGGTCTCCCACAGCAAGTCTTCTCAGACAATGGAAAGAACTTTGTTGGCGCAAATCGCGCCTTTCAACAAGATTTCCGTAAATTTTTGAAAGACACCTCCGATGACATACGTGCAAAGTATAGCCTGCATGGATTTGAATGGCATTTCTTGCCACCTAATGCTCCCCACATGGGTGGCCTGTGGGAGGCAGCCGTAAAGAGTTTTAAACATCATTTCAAACGGACAGTTGGAAGTCATTCCCTTACCTTTGAAGAATTAGCCACTCTGCTTGCTCGAATCGAAGCAGTCCTGAACTCCCGACCTCTCTCTCCCATGTCCGATAACCCCCAGGAATTACTAGCATTAACTCCGGGACATTTTTTGCGTTGAGGGCCGCTCCTAGGTATACCAGAACCCCGATTTGACAATCTATCCCTTCAGAATAGATGGGAAAAACTCAAAGTCTTACATCAACAGTTCAGCCTGCGCTGGAAAGAAGAGTATCTCAAAGAGCTACATCAGAGATACAAATGGAAGCTACCTCAACCAAACCTTTCCATTGGCGACTTCGTCGTCATTAAAAACGAGCTAACACCCCCCAACGAATGGAGATTAGGACGTGTAGAGAAGGTGTATCATGGATCGGATAATCGTGTGCGAGTGGCGGATGTCAAGACACAAAATGGAACTTTCACACGACCGATTGTTAAGCTCTATCCACTTCCTGTTGCATCTGATACCCCACAGGCCAACTCTATACCGGACATTTAATGATCACAATCACATATATTAGTATTAAGCTTGCAAAGAATTTCTTATTTATTTATACATTTACAGGTTGTGGCCACCAACCGAAGGCACCCGAGATCCAGCCATTCACAAATGTACGGTCTGCCTCAGATACCATCCTCTTCGGTTTTGTAAGGAGTTCCGGGCAATGACGGTCAACGAGCGTAAGGAGATAGTGCGACAGTTCAAACACTGCCCAAATTGTTTGGCTCGCTCGCACGACAACACAAGACAATGCTCAAGTCCAGAAACTTGCAAGGTATGTAATGAACTACACCATACCCTATTACACAAACGAGAGTTCGGAGAAAGAGAACCCGAAAGCAGAGGAACCCGAAAACAGGTGAAGCGACTCAAAGAACAGCACAAGCAACTCGATGTGGCCATTCGCGCACTCGAGAAACTGAGAGCATCCCTTGCACCAGTGCAACAGGGGCGCCATGTTTAAGTGACTTACGTCACTTAAAGGAAACGCAACCCTGCGATCCCAAAGCCCATCACGCATCCCTGCGTGTCGTCCCATAGCGAAGCATCCCTGTTTTATTTCGAACTTCCAACAGTGTTGGAAAGGCTATAAAAGCGCTGCGCGCTCCTGAATTCGCTCTCCTTTGTGTCTACAACTTTCATCAATCAACACAGGTAAACTGTATCAGCACGAAAGCATTCCGATCGTCGCAGTGTTTGTGCCACCGATAGTTGTAGTGCGTTCAATTAAAATCACTGTTCAGAGTTACATAATTTCATTTTAACTTGTTCATTTAAATAACTTTCAAATACGCTTAAGTTAAAACTAAAATTAACGTAAAGTTGAAACTCTCACACTGAATTCTGATTTAAAACATAAGAGGTTTTACGTGTTAACATTAATATACGAACTCAATTGAATTAAATATTGAACTTGTGCCAATATCACACATCTCGCCTTCTTTTATTTCATTCCTTGGATCGACCCTTATAGTCCAAAGCAGGTGAAATCCCCGTTCCCTTTTGTCCTTATTGGTTAGCACCAAATTTAACAAACAGTTTTAATAACTATCTCAAAAATTATCGCTCTGATGCAAACAACTGATGAGTTATCTACTTAAATTTGATGAACAAAAAGACTTACGTATTTTAAACATGCTAACCTTTAGCCCGGTAAGCAAATAAAAAAAAAACGCAATATGAAGGCTACACGAGAACGGAGACGTCGAGTAACCAAAACAAATGCGTTAAACAAATTCGTACACGTTATTTATCAATTTAACTCTAGAATTAAAGGATATACAACGAGAAACAACGTTTGACAACCTTTAAACAGTTTTAATAACTATCTCAAAAATTGTCGCTCTGATGCAAACAACTGATGAGTTATCTACTTAAATTTGTTCAACAAAACGACTTACATATTTTAAATATGCTAACCTTTAGCCCGGTAAGCAAATTAAAAAAAAAACGCAATATGTAGGCTACACGAGAACGGAGACGTCGAGTAACCAAAACAAATGCGTTAAACAAATTCGTACACGTTATTTATCAATTTAGCTCTAGAATTAAAGGATATACAACGAGAAACAACGTTTGACAACCTTTAAACAGTTTTAATAACTATCTCAAAAATTGTCGCTCTGATGCAAACAACTGATGAGTTATCTACTTAAATTTGATGAACAAAACGACTTACGTATTTTAAACATGCTAACCTTTAGCCCGGTAAGCAAATTAAAAAAAAAACGCAATATGTAGGCTACACGAGAACGGAGACGTCGAGTAACCAAAACAAATGCGTTAAACAAATTCGTACACGTTATTTATCAATTTAACTCTAGAATTAAAGGATATACAACGAGAAACAACGTTTGACAACCTTTAAACAGTTTTAATAACTATCTCAAAAATTATCGCTCTGATGCAAACAACTGATGAGTTATCTACTTAAATTTGATGAACAAAACGACTTACGTATTTTAAACATGCTAACCTTTAGCCCGGTAAGCAAATTAAAAAAAAACGCAATATGTAGGCTACACGAGAACGGAGACGTCGAGTAACCAAAACAAATGCGTTAAACAAATTCGTACACGTTATTTATCAATTTAACTCTATAATTAAAGGATATACAACGAGAAACAACGTTTGACAACCTTTAAACAGTTTTAATAACTATCTCAAAAATTGTCGCTCTGATGCAAACAACTGATGAGTTATCTACTTAAATTTGATGAACAAAACGACTTACGTATTTTAAACATGCTAACCTTTAGCCCGGTAAGCAAATTAAAAAAAAAAGGCAATATGTAGGCTACACGAGAACGGAGACGTCGAGTAACCAAAAGAAATGCGTTAAACAAATTCGTACACGTTATTTATCAATTTAACTCTAGAATTAAAGGATATACAACGAGAAACAACGTTTGACAACCTTTAAACAGTTTTAATAACTATCTCAAAAATTGTCGCTCTGATGCAAACAACTGATGAGTTATCTACTTAAATTTGATGAACAAAACGACTTACGTATTTTAAACATGCTAACCTTTAGCCCGGTAAGCAAATTTAAAAAAAAACGCAATATGTAGGCTACACGAGAACGGAGACGTCGAGTAACCAAAACAAATGCGTTAAACAAATTCGTACACGTTATTTATCAATTTAACTCTAGAATTAAAGGATATACAACGAGAAACAACGTTTGACAACCTTTAAACAGTTTTAATAACTATCTCAAAAATTATCGCTCTGATGCAAACAACTGATGAGTTATCTACTTAAATATGATGAACAGAACGACTTACGTATTTTAAACATGCTAACCTTTAGCCCGGTAAGCAAATTAAAAAAAAAAACGCAATATGTAGGCTACACGAGAACGGAGACGTCGAGTAACCAAAACAAATGCGTTAAACAAATTCGTACACGTTATTTATCAATTTAACTCTAGAATTAAAGGATATACAACGAGAAACAACGTTTGACAACCTTTAAACAGTTTTAATAACTATCTCAAAAATTATCGCTCTGATGCAAACAACTGATGAGTTATCTACTTAAATTTGATGAACAAAACGACCTACGTATTTTAAACATGCTAACCTTTAGCCCGGTAAGCAAATTAAAAAAAAAACGCAATATGTAGGCTACACGAGAACGGAGACGTCGAGTAACCAAAACAAATGCGTTAAACAAATTCGTACACGTTATTTATCAATTTAACTCTAGAATTAAAGGATATACAACGAGAAACAACGTTTGACAACCTTTAAACAGTTTTAATAACTATCTCAAAAATTATCGCTCTGATGCAAACAACTGATGAGTTATCTACTTAAATTTGATGAACAAAACGACTTACGTATTTTAAACATGCTAACCTTTAGCCCGGTAAGCAAATTAAAAAAAAAACGCAATATGTAGGCTACACGAGAGCGGAGACGTCGAGTAACCAAAACAAATGCGTTAAACAAATTCGTACACGTTATTTATCAATTTAACCCTAGAATTAAAGGATATACAACGAGAAACAACGTTTGACAACCTTTAAACAGTTTTAATAACTATCTCAAAAATTATCGCTCTGATGCAAACAACTGATGAGTTATCTACTTAAATTTGATGAACAAAACGACTTACGTATTTTAAACATGCTAACCTTTAGCCCGGTAAGCAAATTAAAAAAAAAACGCAATATGTAGGCTACACGAGAACGGAGACGTCGAGTAAACAAAACAAATGCGTTAAACAAATTCGTACACGTTATTTATCAATTTAACTCTAGAATTAAAGGATATACAACGAGAAACAACGTTTGACAACCTTTAAACAGTTTTAATAACTATCTCAAAAATTATCGCTCTGATGCAAACAACTGATGAGTTATCTACTTAAATATGATGAACAAAACGACTTACGTATTTTAAACATGCTAACCTTTAGCCCGGTAAGCAAATTAAAAAAAAAACGCAATATGTAGGCTACACGAAAACGGAGACGTCGAGTAACCAAAACAAATGCGTTAAACAAATTCGTACACGTTATTTATCAATTTAACTCTAGAATTAAAGGATATACAACGAGAAACAACGTTTGACAACCTTTAAACAGTTTTAATAACTATCTCAAAAATTATCGCTCTGATACAAACAACTGATGAGTTATCTACTTAAATATGATGAACAAAACGACTTACGTATTTTAAACATGCTAACCTTTAGCCCGGTAAGCAAATTAAAAAAAAAAACGCAATATGTAGGCTACACGAGAACGGAGACGTCGCGTAACCAAAACAAATGCGTTTAACAAATTCGCACACGTTATTTATCAATTTAACTCTAGAATTAAAGGATATACAACGAGAAACAACGTTTGACAACCTTTAAACAGTTTTAATAACTATCTCAAAAATTATCGCTCTGATGCAAACAACTGATGAGTTATCTACTTAAATTTGATGAACAAAACGACTTACGTATTTTAAACATGCTAACCTTTAGCCCGGTAAGCAAATTAAAAAAAAAACGCAATATGTAGGCTACACGAGAACGGAGACGTCGAGTAACCAAAACAAATGCGTTAAACAAATTCGTACACGTTATTTATCAATTTAACCCTAGAATTAAAGGATATACAACGAGAAACAACGTTTGACAACCTTTAAACAGTTTTAATAACTATCTCAAAAATTATCGCTCTGATGCAAACAACTGATGAGTTATCTACTTAAATATGATGAACAAAACGACTTACGTATTTTAAACATGCTAACCTTTAGCCCGGTAAGCAAATTAAAAAAAAAACGCAATATGTAGGCTACACGAGAACGGAGACGTCGAGTAACCAAAACAAATGCGTTAAACAAATTCGTACACGTTATTTATCAATTTAACTCTAGAATTAAAGGATATACAACGAGAAACAACGTTTGACAACCTTTAAACAGTTTTAATAACTATCTCAAAAATTATCGCCCTGATGCAAACAACTGATGAGTTATCTACTTAAATTTGATGAACAAAACGACTTACGTATTTTAAACATGCTAACCTTTAGCCCGGTAAGCAAATTAAAAAAAAAACGCAATATGTAGGCTACACGAGAACGGAGACGTCGAGTAACCAAAACAAATGTGTTAAACAAATTCGTACACGTTATTTATCAATTTAACTCTAGAATTAAAGGATATACAACGAGAAACAACGTTTGACAACCTTTAAACAGTTTTAATAACTATCTCAAAAATTATCGCTCTGATGCAAACAACTGATGAGTTATCTACTTAAATATGATGAACAAAACGACTTACGATTTTAAACATGCTAACCTTTAGCCCGGTAAGCAAATTAAAAAAAAAACGCAATATGTAGGCTACACGAGAACGGAGACGTCGAGTAACCAAAACAAACGCGTTAAACAAATTCTTACACGTTATTTATCAATTTAACTCTAGAATTAAAGGATATACAACGAGAAACAACGTTTGACAACCTTTAAACAGTTTTAATAACTATCTCAAAAATTATCGCTCTGATGCAAACAACTGATGAGTTATCTACTTAAATATGATGAACAAAACGACTTACGTATTTTAAACATGCTAACCTTTAGCCCGGTAAGCAAATTAAAAAAAAAAACGCAATATGTAGGCTACACGAGAACGGAGACGTCGAGTAACCAAAACAAATGCGTTAAACAAATTCGTACACGTTATTTATCAATTTAACTCTAGAATTAAAGGATATACAACGAGAAACAACGTTTGACAACCTCTAAACAGTTTTAATAACTATCTCAAAAATTGTCGCTCTGATGAAAACAACTGATGAGTTATCTACTTAAATTTGATGAACAAAACGACTTACGTATTTTAAACATGCTAACCTTTAGCCCGGTAAGCAAATTAAAAAAAAAACACAATATGTAGGCTACACGAGAACGGAGACGTCGAGTAACCAAAACAAATGCGTTAAACAAATTCGTACACGTTATTTATCAATTTAACTCTAGAATTAAAGGATATACAACGAGAAACAACGTTTGACAACCTTTAAACAGTTTTAATAACTATCTCAAAAATTATCGCTCTGATGCAAACAACTGATGAGTTATCTACTTAAATTTGATGAACAAAACGACTTACGTATTTTAAACATGCTAACCTTTAGCCCGGTAAGCAAATTAAAAAAAAAAACGCAATATGTAGGCTACACGAGAACGGAGACGTCGAGTAACCAAAACAAATGCGTTAAACAAATTCGTACACGTTATTTATCAATTTAACTCTAGAATTAAAGGATATACAACGAGAAACAACGTTTGACAACCTTTAAACAGTTTTAATAACTATCTCAAAAATTATCGCTCTGATGCAAACAACTGATGAGTTATCTACTTAAATATGATGAACAAAACGACTTACGTATTTTAAACATGCTAAATTTAGCTCGGTAAGCAAATTAAAAAAAAAACGCAATATGTAGGCTACACGAGAACGGAGACGTCGAGTAACCAAAACAAATGCGTTAAACAAATTCGTACACGTTATTTATCAATTTAACTCTAGAATTAAAGGATATACAACGAGAAACAACGTTGGACAACCTTTAAACAGTTTTAATAACTATCTCAAAAATTATCGCTCTGATGCAAACAACTGATGAGTTATCTACTTAAATTTGTTGAACAAAACGACTTACGTATTTTAAACATGCTAACCTTTAGCCCGGTAAGCAAATTAAAAAAAAAACGCAATATGTAGGCTACACGAGAACGCAGACGTCGAGTAACCAAAACAAATGCGTTAAACAAATTCGTACACGTTATTTATCAATTTAACTCTAGAATTAAAGGATATACAACGAGAAACAACGTTTGACAACCTTTAAACAGTTTTAATAACTATCTCAAAAATTGTCGCTCTGATGCAAACAACTGATGAGTTATCTACTTAAATTTGATGAACAAAACGACTTACGTATTTTAAACATGCTAACCTTTAGCCCGGTAAGCAAATCAAAAAAAAAACGCAATATGTAGGCTACACGAGAACGGAGACGTCGAGTAACCAAAACAAATGCGTTAAACAAATTCGTACACGTTATTTATCAATTTAGCTCTAGAATTAAAGGATATACAACGAGAAACAACGTTTGACAACCTTTAAACAGTTTTAATAACTATCTCAAAAATTATCGCTCTGATGCAAACAACTGATGAGTTATCTACTTAAATTTGATGAACAAAACGACTTACGTGTTTTAAACATGCTAACCTTTAGCCCGGTAAGCAAATTAAAAAAAAAAACGCAATATGTAGGCTACACGAGAACGGAGACGTCGAGTAACCAAAACAAATGCGTTAAACAAATTCGTACACGTTATTTATCAATTTAACTCTAGAATTAAAGGATATACAACGAGAAACAACGTTTGACAACCTTTAAACAGTTTTAATAACTATCTCAAAAATTATCGCTCTGATGCAAACAACTGATGAGTTATCTACTTAAATTTGATGAACAAAACGACTTACGTATTTTAAACATGCTAACCTTTAGCCCGGTAAGCAAATTAAAAAAAAAACGCAATATGTAGGCTACACGAAAACGGAGACGTCGAGTAACCAAAACAAATGCGTTAAAAAAATTCGTACACGTTATTTATCAATTTAACTCTAGAATTAAAGGATATACAACGAGAAACAACGTTTGACAACCTTTAAACAGTTTTAATAACTATCTCAAAAATTATCGCTCTGATGCAAACAACTGATGAGTTATCTACTTAAATTTGATTAACAAAACGACTTACGTATTTTAAACATGCTAACCTTTAGCCCGGTAAGCAAATTAAAAAAAAAACGCAATATGTAGGCTACACGAGAACGGAGACGTCGAGTAACCAAAACAAATGCGTTAAACAAATTCGTACACGTTATTTATCAATTTAACTCTAGAATTAAAGGATATACAACGAGAAACAACGTTTGACAACCTTTAAACAGTTTTAATAACTATCTCAAAAATTGTCGCTCTGATGCAAACAACTGATGAGTTATCTACTCAAATTTGTTGAACAAAACGACTTACGTATTTTAAACATGCTAACCTTTAGCCCGGTAAGCAAATTAAAAAAAAAACGCAATATGTAGGCTACACGAGAACGGAGACGTCGAGTAACCAAAACAAATGCGTTAAACAAATTCGTACACGTTATTTATCAATTTAACTCTAGAATTAAAGGATATACAACGAGAAACAACGTTTGACAACCTTTAAACAGTTTTAATAACTATCTCAAAAATTGTCGCTCTGATGCAAACAACTGATGAGTTATCTACTCACATTTGTTGAACAAAACGACTTACGAATTTTAAACATGCTAACCTTTAGCCCGGTAAGAAAATTAAAAAAAAAACGCAATATGTAGGCTACACGAGAACGGAGACGTCGAGTAACCAAAACAAATGCGTTAAACAAATTCGTACACGTTATTTATCAATTTAACTCTAGAATTAAAGGATATACAACGAGAAACAACGTTTGACAACCTTTAAACAGTTTTAATAACTATCTCAACAATTGTCGCTCTGATGCAAACAACTGATGAGTTATCTACTTAAATTTGATGAGCAAAACGACTTACGTATTTTAAACATGCTAACCTTTAGTCCGGTAAGCAAATTAAAAAAAAAACGCAATATGTAGGCTACACGAGAACGGAGACTTCGAGTAACCAAAACAAATGCGTTAAACAAATTCGTACACGTTATTTATCAATTTAACTCTAGAATTAAAGGATATACAACGAGAAACAACGTTTGACAACCTTTAAACAGTTTTAGTAACTATCTCAAAAATTATCGCTCTGATGCAAACAACTGATGAGTTATCTATTTAAATTTGTTGAACAAAACGACTTACGTATTTTAAACATGCTAACCTTTAGCCCGGTAAGCAAATTAAAAAAAAACGCAATATGTAGGCTACACGAGAACGGAGACGTCGAGTAACCAAAACAAATGCGTTAAACAAATTCGTACACGTTATTTATCAATTTAACTCTAGAATTAAAGGATATACAACGAGAAACAACGTTTGACAAACTTTAAACAGTTTTAATAACTATCTCAAAAATTGTCGCTCTGATGCAAACAACTGATGAGTTATCTACTCAAATTTGTTGAACAAAACGACTTACGTATTTTAAACATGCTAACCTTTAGCCTGGTAAGCAAATTAAAAAAAAAAACGCAATATGTAGGCTACACGAGAACGGAGACGTCGAGTAACCAAAACAAATGCGTTAAACAAATTCGTACACGTTATTTATCAATTTAACTCTAGAATTAAAGGATATACAACGAGAAACAACGTTTGACAACCTTTAAACAGTTTTAATAACTATCTCAAAAATTGTCGCTCTGATGCAAACAACTGATGAGTTATCTACTCAAATTTGTTGAACAAAACGACTTACGTATTTTAAACATGCTAACCTTTAGCCCGGTAAGCAAATTAAAAAAAAAAAACGCAATATGTAGGCTATACGAGAACGGAGACGTCGAGTAACCAAAACAAATGCGTGAAACAAATTCGTACACGTTATTTATCAATTTAACTCTAGAATTAAAGGATATACAACGAGAAACAACGTTTGACAACCTTTAAACAGTTTTAATAACTATCTCAAAAATTGTCGCTCTGATGCAAACAACTGTTGAGTTATCTACTCACATTTGTTGAACAAAACGACTTACGTATTTTAAACATGCTAACCTTTAGCCCGGTAAGAAAATTAAAAAAAAAACGCAATATGTGGGCTACACGAGAACGGAGACGTCGAGTAACCAAAACAAATGCGTTAAACAAATTCGTACACGTTATTTATCAATTTAACTCTAGAATTAAAGGATATACAACGAGAAACAACGTTTGACAACCTTTAAACAGTTTTAATAACTATCTCAACAATTGTCGCTCTGATGCAAACAACTGATGAGTTATCTACTTAAATTTGATGAACAAAACGACTTACGTATTTTAAACATGCTAACCTTTAGCCCGGTAAGCAAATTAAAAAAAAAACGCAATATGTAGGCTACACGGGAACGGAGACGTCGAGTAACCAAAACAAATGCGTTAAACAAATTCGTACACGTTATTTATCAATTTAACTCTAGAATTAAAGGATATACAACGAGAAACAACGTTTGACAACCTTTAAACAGTTTTAATAACTATCTCAAAAATTGTCGCTCTGATGCAAACAACTGATGAGTTATCTACTCAAATTTGTTGAACAAAACGACTTACGTATTTTAAACATGCTAACCTTTAGCCCGGTAAGCAAATTAAAAAAAAACGCAATATGTAGGCTACACGAGAACGGAGACGTCGAGTAACCAAAACAAATGCGTTAAACAAATTCGTACACGTTATTTATCAATTTAACTCTAGAATTAAAGGATATACAACGAGAAACAACGTTTGACAACCTTTAAACAGTTTTAATAACTATCTCAAAAATTGTCGCTCTGATGCAAACAACTGATGAGTTATCTACTCACATTTGTTGAACAAAACGACTTACGTATTTTAAACATGCTAACCTTTAGCCCGGTAAGAAAATTAAAAAAAAAACGCAATATGTAGGCTACACGAGAACGGAGACGTCGCGTAACCAAAACAAATGCGTTTAACAAATTCGTACACGTTATTTATCAATTTAACTCTAGAATTAAAGGATATACAACGAGAAACAACGTTTGAAAACCTTTAAACAGTTTTAATAACTATCTCAACAATTGTCGCTCTGATGCAAACAACTGATGAGTTATCTACTTAAATTTGATGAACAAAACGACTTACGTATTTTAAACATGCTAACCTTTAGCCCGGTAAGCAAATTAAAAAAAAAACGCAATATGTAGGCTACACGAGAACGGAGACGACGAGTAACCAAAACAAATGCGTTAAACAAATTCGTATACGTTATTTATCAATTTAACTCTAGAATTAAAGCATGTACAACGAGAAACAACGTTTGACAACCTTTAAACAGTTTTAATAACTATCTCAAAAATTTTCGCTCTGATGCAAACAACTGATGAGTTATCTACTCAAATTTGTTGAACAAAACGACTTACGTATTTTATACATGCTAACCTTTAGCCCGGTAAGCAAATTAAAAAAAAAACGCAATATGTAGGCTACACGAGAACGGAGACGTCGAGTAACCAAAACAAATGCGTTAAACAAATTCGTACACGTTATTTATCAATTTAACTCTAGAATTAAAGCATATACAACGAGAAACAACGTTTGACAACCTTTAAACAGTTTTAATAACTATCTCAAAAATTGTCGCTCTGATGCAAACAACTGATGAGTTATCTACTCAAATTTGTTGAACAAAACGACTTACGTATTTTAAACATGCTAACCTTTAGCCCGGTAAGCAAATTTAAAAAAAAACGCAATATGTAGGCTACACGAGAACGGAGACGTCGAGTAACCAAAACAAATGCGTGAAACAAATTCGTACACGTTATTTATCAATTTAACTCTAGAATTAAAGGATATACAACGAGAAACAACGTTTGACAACCTTTAAACAGTTTTAATAACTATCTCAAAAATTGTCGCTCTGATGCAAACAACTGATGAGTTATCTACTCACATTTATTGAACAAAACGACTTACGTATTTTAAACATGCTAACCTTTAGCCCGGTAAGCAAATTAAAAAAAAAAACGCAATATGTAGGCTACACGAGAACAGAGACGTCGAGTAACCAAAACAAATGCGTTAAACAAATTCGTACACGTTATTTATCAATTTAACTCTAGAATTAAAGGATATACAACGAGAAACAACGTTTGACAACCTTTAAACAGTTTTAATAACTATCTCAACAATTGTCGCTCTGATGCAAACAACTGATGAGTTATCTACTTAACTTTGTTGAACAAAACGACTTACGTATTTTAAACATGCTAACCTTTAGCCCGGTAAGCAAATTAAAAAAAAAACGCAATATGTAGGCTACACGAGAACGGAGACGTCGAGTAACCAAAACAAATGCGTTAAACAAATTCGTACACGTTATTTATCAATTTAACTCTAGAATTAAAGGATATACAACGAGAAACAACGTTTGACAACCTTTAAACAGTTTTAATAACTATCTCAAAAATTGTCGCTCTGATGCAAACAACTGATGAGTTATCTACTCAAATTTGTTGAACAAAACGACTTACGTATTTTAAACATGCTAACCTTTAGCCCGGTAAGCAAATTTAAAAAAAAACGCAATATGTAGGCTACACGAGAACGGAGACGTCGAGTAACCAAAACAAATGCGTTAAACAAATTCGTACACGTTATTTATCAATTTAACTCTAGAATTAAAGGATATACAACGAGAAACAACGTTTGAGAACCTTTAAACAGTTTTAATAACTATCTCAAAAATTGTCGCTCTGATGCAAACAACTGATGAGTTATCTACTCACATTTGTTGAACAAAACGACTTACGTATTTTAAACATGCTAACCTTTAGCCCGGTAAGAAAATTAAAAAAAAAAACGCAATATGTAGGCTACACGAGAACGGAGACGTCGAGTAACCAAAACAAATGCGTTAAACAAATTCGTACACGTTATTTATCAATTTAACTCTAGAATTAAAGGATATACAACGAGAAACAACGTTTGACAACCTTTAAACAGTTTTAATAACTATCTCAACAATTGTCGCTCTGATGCAAACAACTGATGAGTTATCTACTTAAATTTGATGAACAAAACGACTTACGTATTTTAAACATGCTAACCTTTAGCCCGGTAAGCAAATTAAAAAAAAAACGCAATATGTAGGCTACACGAGAACGGAGACTCGAGTAACCAAAACAAATGCGTTAAACAAATTCGTACACGTTACTTATCAATTTAACTCTAGAATTAAAGCATATACAACGAGAAACAACGTTTGACAACCTTTAAACAGTTTTAATAACTATCTCAAAAATTTTCGCTCTGATGCAAACAACTGATGAGTTATCTACTCAAATTTGTTGAACAAAACGACTTACGTATTTTAAACATGCTAACCTTTAGCCCGGTAAGCAAATTAAAAAAAAAAACGCAATATGTAGGCTACACGAGAACGGAGACGTCGAGTAACCAAAACAAATGCGTTAAACAAATTCGTACACGTTATTTATCAATTTAACTCTAGAATTAAAGGATATACAACGAGAAACAACGTTTGACAACCTTTAAACAGTTTTAATAACTATCTCAAAAATTGTCGCTCTGATGCAAACAACTGATGAGTTATCTACTCAAATTTGTTGAACAAAACGACTTACGTATTTTAAACATGCTAACCTTTAGCCTGGTAAGCAAATTTAAAAAAAAACGCAATATGTAGGCTACACGAGAACGGAGACGTCGAGTAACCAAAACAAATGCGTGAAACAAATTCGTACACGTTATTTATCAATTTAACTCTAGAATTAAAGGATATACAACGAGAAACAACGTTTGACAACCTTTAAACAGTTTTAATAACTATCTCAAAAATTGTCGCTCTGATGCAAACAACTGATGAGTTATCTACTCACATTTGTTGAACAAAACGACTTACGTATTTTAAACATGCTAACCTTTAGCCCGGTAAGCAAATTAAAAAAAAAAACGCAATATGTAGGCTACACGAGAACAGAGACGTCGAGTAACCAAAACAAATGCGTTAAACAAATTCGTACACGTTATTTATCAATTTAACTCTAGAATTAAAGGATATACAACGAGAAACAACGTTTGACAACCTTTAAACAGTTTTAATAACTATCTCAACAATTGTCGCTCTGATGCAAACAACTGATGAGTTATCTACTTAAATTTGATGAACAAAACGACTTACGTATTTTAAACATGCTAACCTTTAGCCCGGTAAGCAAATTAAAAAAAAAACGCAATATGTAGGCTACACGAGAACGGAGACGTCGAGTAACCAAAACAAATGCGTTAAACAAATTCGTACACGTTATTTATCAATTTAACTCTAGAATTAAAGGATATACAACGAGAAACAACGTTTGACAACCTTTAAACAGTTTTAATAACTATCTCAAAAATTATCGCTCTGATGCAAACAACTGATGAGTTATCTACTTAAATATGATGAACAAAACGACTTACGTATTTTAAACATGCTAACCTTTAGCCCGGTAAGCAAATTAAAAAAAAAACGCAATATGTAGGCTACACGAGAACGGAGACGTCGAGTAACCAAAACAAATGCGTTAAACAAATTCGTACACGTTATTTATCAATTTAACTCTAGAATTAAAGGATATACAACGAGAAACAACGTTTGACAACCTTTAAACAGTTTTAATAACTATCTCAAAAATTGTCGCTCTGATGCAAACAACTGATGAGTTATCTACTTAAATTTGATGAACAAAACGACTTACGTATTTTAAACATGCTAACCTTTAGCCCGGTAAGCAAATTAAAAAAAAAACGCAATATGTAGGCTACACGAGAACAGAGACGTCGAGTAACCAAAACAAATGCGTTAAACAAATTCGTACACGTTATTTATCAATTTAACTCTAGAATTAAAGGATATACAACGAGAAACAACGTTTGACAACCTTTAAACAGTTTTAATAACTATCTCAACAATTGTCGCTCTGATGCAAACAACTGATGAGTTATCTACTTAAATTTGATGAACAAAACGACTTACGTATTTTAAACATGCTAACCTTTAGCCCGGTAAGCAAATTAAAAAAAAAACGCAATATGTAGGCTACACGAGAACGGAGACGTCGAGTAACCAAAACAAATGCGTTAAACAAATTCGTACACGTTATTTATCAATTTAACTCTAGAATTAAAGGATATACAACGAGAAACAACGTTTGACAACCTTCAAACAGTTTTAATAACTATCTCAAAAATTATCGCTCTGATGCAAACAACTGATGAGTTATCTACTTAAATTTGATGAACAAAACGACTTACGTATTTTAAACATGCTAACCTTTAGCCCGGTAAGCAAATTAAAAAAAAAACGCAATATGTAGGCTACACGAGAACGGAGACGTCGAGTAACCAAAACAAATGCGTTAAACAAATTCGTACACGATATTTATCAATTTAACTCTAGAATTAAAGGATATACAACGAGAAACAACGTTTGACAACCTTTAAACAGTTTTAATAACTATCTCAAAAATTATCGCTCTGATGCAAACAACTGATGAGTTATCTACTTAAATTTGATGAACAAAACGACTTACGTATTTTAAACATGCTAACCTTTAGCCCGGTAAGCAAATTAAAAAAAAAACGCAATATGTAGGCTACACGAGAACGGAGACGTCGAGTAACCAAAACAAATGCGTTAAACAAATTCGTACACGTTATTTATCAATTTAACTCTAGCATTAAAGGATATACAACGAGAAACAACGTTTGACAACCTTTAAACAGTTTTAATAACTATCTCAAAAATTATCGCTCTGATGCAAACAACTGATGAGTTATCTACTTAAATATGATGAAAAAAACGACTTACGTATTTAAACATGCTAACCTTTAGCCCGGTAAGCAAATTAAAAAAAAACGCAATATGTAGGCTACACGAGAACGGAGACGTCGAGTAACCAAAACAAATGCGTTAAACAAATTCGTACACGTTATTTATCAATTTAACTCTAGAATTAAAGGATATACAACGAGAAACAACGTTTGACAACCTTTAAACAGTTTTAATAACTATCTCAAAAATTATCGCTCTGATGCAAACAACTGATGAGTTATCTACTTAAATTTGATGAACAAAACGACTTACGTATTTTAAACATGCTAACCTTTAGCCCGGTAAGCAAATTAAAAAAAACGCAATATGTATGCTACACGAGAACGGAGACGTCGAGTAACCAAAACAAATGCGTTAAACAAATTTGTACACGTTATTTATCAATTTAACTCTAGAATTAAAGGATATACAACGAGAAACAACGTTTGACAACCTTTAAACAGTTTTAATAACTATCTCAAAAATTATCGCTCTGATGCAAACAACTGATAAGTTATCTACTTAAATTTGATGAACAAACCGACTTACGTATTTTAAACATGCTAACCTTTAGCCCGGTAATCAAATTAAAAAAAAAACGCAATATGTAGGCTACACGAGAACAGAGACGTCGAGTAACCAAAACAAATGCGTTAAACAAATTCGTACACGTCATTTATCAATTTAACTCTAGAATTAAAGGATATACAACGAGAAACAACGTTTGACAACCTTTAAACAGTTTTAATAACTATCTCAAAAATTGTCGCTCTGATGCAAACAACTGATGAGTTATCTACTTAAATTTGTTGAACAAAACGACTTACGTATTTTAAACATGCTAACCTTTAGCCCGGTAAGCAAATTAAAAAAAAAACGCAATATGTAGGCTACACGAGAACGGAGACGTCGAGTAACCAAAACAAATGCGTTAAACAAATTCGTACACGTTATTTATCAATTTAACTCTAGAATTAAAGGATATACAACGAGAAACAACGTTTGACAACCTTTAAACAGTTTTAATAACTATCTCAAAAATTATCGCTCTGATGCAAACAACTGATGAGTTATCTACTTAAATATGATGAACAAAACGACTTACGTATTTTAAACATGCTAACCTTTAGCCCGGTAAGCAAATTAAAAAAAAACGCAATATGTAGACTACACGAGAACAGAGACGTCGAGTAACCAAAACAAATGCGTTAAACAAATTCGTACACGTTATTTATCAATTTAACTCTAGAATTAAAGGATATACAACGAGAAACAACGTTTGACAACCTTTAAACAGTTTTAATAACTATCTCAAAAATTATCGCTCTGATGCAAACAACTGATGAGTTATCTACTTAAATTTGTTGAACAAAACGACTTACGTATTTTAAACATGCTAACCTTTAGCCCGGTAAGCAAATTAAAAAAAAACGCAATATGTAGGCTACACGAGAACGGAGACATCGAGTAACCAAAACAAATGCGTTAAACAAATTCGTACACGTTATTTATCAATTTAACTCTAGAATTAAAGGATATACAACGAGAAACAACGTTTGACAACCTTTAAACAGTTTTAATAACTATCTCAAAAATTGTCGCTCTGATGCAAACAACTGATGAGTTATCTACTCAAATTTGTTGAACAAAACGACTTACGTATTTTAAACATGCTAACCTTTAGCCCGGTAAGCAAATTAAAAAAAAAAGGCAATATGTAGGCTACACGAGAACGGAGACGTCGAGTAACCAAAACAAATGCGTTAAACAAATTCGTACACGTTATTTATCAATTTAACTCTAGAATTAAAGGATATACAACGAGAAACAACGTTTGACAACCTTTAAACAGTTTTAATAACTATCTCAAAAATTGTCGCTCTGATGCAAACAACTGATGAGTTATCTACTCACATTTGTTGAACAAAACGACTTACGTATTTTAAACATGCTAACCTTTAGCCCGGTAAAAAAATTAAAAAAAAAACGCAATATGTAGGCTACACGAGAACGGAGACGTCGAGTAACCAAAACAAATGCGTTAAACAAATTCGTACACGTTATTTATCAATTTAACTCTAGAATTAAAGGATATACAACGAGAAACAACGTTTGACAACCTTTAAACAGTTTTAATAACTATCTCAACAATTGTCGCTCTGATGCAAACAACTGATGAGTTATCTACTTAAATTTGATGAACAAAACGACTTACGTATTTTAAACATGCTAACCTTTAGCCCGGTAAGCAAATTAAAAAAAAAACGCAATATGTAGGCTACACGAGAACGGAGACGTCGAGTAACCAAAACAAATGCGTTAAACAAATTCGTACACGTTATTTATCAATTTAACTCTAGAATTAAAGGATATACAACGAGAAACAACGTTTGACAACCTTTAAACAGTTTTAATAACTATCTCAAAAATTATCGCTCTGATGCAAACAACTGATAAGTTATCTACTTAAATTTGATGAACAAACCGACTTACGTATTTTAAACATGCTAACCTTTAGCCCGGTAAGCAAATTAAAAAAAAAAACGCAATATGTAGGCTACACGAGAGCAGAGACGTCGAGTAACCAAAACAAATGCGTTAAACAAATTCGTACACGTCATTTATCAATTTAACTCTAGAATTAAAGGATATACAACGAGAAACAACGTTTGACAACCTTTAAACAGTTTTAATAACTATCTCAAAAATTGTCGCTCTGATGCAAACAACTGATGAGTTATCTACTTAAATTTGTTGAACAAAACGACTTACGTATTTTAAACATGCTAACCTTTAGCCCGGTAAGCAAATTAAAAAAAAAACGCAATATGTAGGCTACACGAGAACGGAGACGTCGAGTAACCAAAACAAATGCGTTAAACAAATTCGTACACGTTATTTATCAATTTAACTCTAGAATTAAAGGATATACAACGAGAAACAACGTTTGACAACCTTTAAACAGTTTTAATAACTATCTCAAAAATTGTCGCTCTGATGCAAACAACTGATGAGTTATCTACTCACATTTGTTGAACAAAACGACTTACGTATTTTAAACATGCTAACCTTTAGCCCGGTAAAAAAATTAAAAAAAAAACGCAATATGTAGGCTACACGAGAACGGAGACGTCGAGTAACCAAAACAAATGCGTTAAACAAATTCGTACACGTTATTTATCAATTTAACTCTAGAATTAAAGGATATACAACGAGAAACAACGTTTGACAACCTTTAAACAGTTTTAATAACTATCTCAACAATTGTCGCTCTGATGCAAACAACTGATGAGTTATCTACTTAAATTTGATGAACAAAACGACTTACGTATTTTAAACATGCTAACCTTTAGCCCGGTAAGCAAATTAAAAAAAAAACGCAATATGTAGGCTACACGAGAACGGAGACGTCGAGTAACCAAAACAAATGCGTTAAACAAATTCGTACACGTTATTTATCAATTTAACTCTAGAATTAAAGGATATACAACGAGAAACAACGTTTGACAACCTTTAAACAGTTTTAATAACTATCTCAAAAATTGTCGCTCTGATGCAAACAACTGATGAGTTATCTACTCAAATTTGTTGAACAAAACGACTTACGTATTTTAAACATGCTAACCTTTAGCCCGGTAAGCAAATTAAAAAAAAACGCAATATGTAGGCTACACGAGAACGGAGACGTCGAGTAACCAAAACAAATGCGTGAAACAAATTCGTACACGCTATTTATCAATTTAACTCTAGAATTAAAGGATATACAACGGGAAACAACGTTTGACAACCTTTAAACAGTTTTAATAACTATCTCAAAAATTGTCGCTCTGATGCAAACAACTGATGGGTTATCTACTTAAATTTGATGAACAAAACGACTTACGTATTTTAAACCTGCTAACCTTTAGCCCGGTAAGCAAATTTAAAAAAAACGCAATATGTAGGCTACACGAGAACGGAGACGTCGAGTAACCAAAACAAATGCGTTAAACAAATTCGTACACGTTATTTATCAATTTAACTCTAGAATTAAAGGATATACAACGAGAAACAACGTTTGACAACCTTTAAACAGTTTTAATAACTATCTCAAAAATTGTCGCTCTGATGCAAACAACTGATGAGTTATCTACTCACATTTGTTGAACAAAACGACTTACGTATTTTAAACATGCTAACCTTTAGCCCGGTAAGAAAATTAAAAAAAAAACGCAATATGTAGGCTACACGAGAACGCAGACGTCGAGTAACCAAAACAAATGCGTTAAACAAATTCGTACACGTTATTTATCAATTTAACTCTAGAATTAAAGGAGATACAACGAGAAACAACGTTTGACAACCTTTAAACAGTTTTAATAACTATCTCAACAATTGTCGCTCTGATGCAAACAACTGATGAGTTATCTACTTAAATTTGAGGAACAAAACGACTTACGTATTTTAAACATGCTAACCTTTAGCCCGGTAAGCAAATTAAAAAAAAAACGCAATATGTAGGCTACACGAGAACGGAGACGTCGAGTAACCAAAACAAATGCGTTAAACAAATTCGTACACGTTATTTATCAATTTAACTCTAGAATTAAAGGATATACAACGAGAAACAACGTTTGACAACCTTTAAACAGTTTTAATAACTATCTCAAAAATTATCGCTCTGATGCAAACAACTGATGAGTTATCTACTTAAATTTGTTGAACAAAACGACTTACGTATTTTAAACATGCTAACCTTTAGCCCGGTAAGCAAATTAAAAAAAAAACCCAATATGTAGGCTACACGAGAACGGAGACGTCGAGTAACCAAAAAAAATGCGTTAAACAAATTCGTACACGTTATTTATCAATTTAACTCTAGAATTAAAGGATATACAACGAGAAACAACGTTTGACAACCTTTAAACAGTTTTAGTAACTATCTCAAAAATTGTCGCTCTGATGCAAACAACTGATGAGTTATCTACTCAAATTTGTTGAACAAAACGACTTACGTATTTTAAACATGCTAACCTTTAGCCCGGTAAGCAAATTAAAAAAAAAAACGCAATATGTAGGCTACACGAGAACGGAGACGTCGAGTAACCAAAACAAATGCGTTAAACAAATTCGTACACGTTATTTATCAATTTAACTCTAGAATTAAAGGATATACAACGAGAAACAACGTTTGAAACCTTTAAACAGTTTTAATAACTATCTCAAAAATTGTCGCTCTGATGCAAACAACTGATGAGTTATCTACTCAAATTTGTTGAACAAAACGACTTACGTATTTTAAACATGCTAACCTTTAGCCCGGTAAGCAAATTAAAAAAAAAACGCAATATGTAGGCTACAAGAGAACGGAGACGTCGAGTAACCAAAACAAATGCGTGAAACAAATTCGTACACGTTATTTATCAATTTAACTCTAGAATTAAAGGATATACAACGAGAAACAAAGTTTGACAACCTTTAAACAGTTTTAATAACTATCTCAAAAATTGTCGCTCTGATGCAAACAACTGATGAGTTATCTACTCACATTTGTTGAACAAAACGACTTACGTATTTTAAACATGCTAACCTTTAGCCCGGTAAGAAAATAAAAAAAAAACGCAATATGTAGGCTACACGAGAACGGAGACGTCGAGTAACCAAAACAAATGCGTTAAACAAATTCGTACACGTTATTTATCAATTTAACTCTAGAATTAAAGGATATACAACGAGAAACAACGTTTGACAACCTTTAAACAGTTTTAATAACTATCTCAACAATTGTCGCTCTGATGCAAACAACTGATGAGTTATCTACTTAAATTTGATGAACAAAACGACTTACGTATTTTAAACATGCTAACCTTTAGCCCGGTAAGCAAATTAAAAAAAAAAACGCAATATGTAGGCTACACGAGAACGGAGACGTCGAGTAACCAAAACAAATGCGTTAAACAAATTCGTACACGTTATTTATCAATTTAACTCTAGAATTAAAGGATATACAACGAGAAACAACGTTTGAAACCTTTAAACAGTTTTAATAACTATCTCAAAAATTGTCGCTCTGATGCAAACAACTGATGAGTTATCTACTCAAATTTGTTGAACAAAACGACTTACGTATTTTAAACATGCTAACCTTTAGCCCGGTAAGCAAATTAAAAAAAAAACGCAATATGTAGGCTACAAGAGAACGGAGACGTCGAGTAACCAAAACAAATGCGTGAAACAAATTCGTACACGTTATTTATCAATTTAACTCTAGAATTAAAGGATATACAACGAGAAACAAAGTTTGACAACCTTTAAACAGTTTTAATAACTATCTCAAAAATTGTCGCTCTGATGCAAACAACTGATGAGTTATCTACTTCAATATGATGAACAAAACGACTTACGTATTTAAACATGCTAACCTTTAGCCCGGTAAGCAAATTAAAAAAAAAAACGCAATATGTAGGCTACACGAGAACGGAGACGTCGAGTAAACAAAACAAATGCGTTAAACAAATTCGTACACGTTATTTATCAATTTAACTCTAGAATTAAAGGATATACAACGAGAAACAACGTTTGACAACCTTTAAACAGTTTTAATAACTATCTCAAAAATTATCGCTCTGATGCAAACAACCGATGAGTTATCTACTTAAATTTGATGAACAAAACGACTTACGTATTTTAAACATGCTAACCTTTAGCCCGGTAAGCAAATTAAAAAAAAACGCAATATGTAGGCTACACGAGAACGGAGACGTCGAGTAACCAAAACAAATGCGTTAAACAAATTCGTACACGTTATTTATCAATTTAACTCTAGAATTAAAGGATATACAACGAGAAACAACGTTTGACAACCTTTAAACAGTTTTAATAACTATCTCAAAAATTATCGCTCTGATGCAAACAACTGATAAGTTATCTACTTAAATTTGATGAACAAAACGACTTACGTATTTTAAACATGCTAACCTTTAGCCCGGCAAGCAAATTAAAAAAAAACGCAATATGTAGGCTACACGAGAACAGAGACGTGGAGTAACCAAAACAAATGCGTTAAACAAATTCGTACACGTTATTTATCAATTTAACTCTAGAATTAAAGGATATACAACGAGAAACAACGTTTGACAACCTTTAAACAGTTTTAATAACTATCTCAAAAATTGTCGCTCTGATGCAAACAACTGATGAGTTATCTACTTAAATTTGTTGAACAAAACGACTTACGTATTTTAAACATGCTAACCTTTAGCCCGGTAAGCAAATTAAAAAAAAAAACGCAATATGTAGGCTACACGAGAACGGAGACGTCGAGTAACCAAAACAAATGCGTTAAACAAATTCGTACACGTTATTTATCAATTTAACTCTAGAATTAAAGGATATACAACGAGAAACAACGTTTGACAACCTTTAAACAGTTTTAATAACTATCTCAAAAATTATCGCTCTGATGCAAACAACTGATGAGTTATCTACTTAAATATGATGAACAAAACGACTTACGTATTTTAAACATGCTAACCTTTAGCCCGGTAAGCAAATTAAAAAAAAACGCAATATGTAGGCTACACGAGAACAGAGACGTCGAGTAACCAAAACAAATGCGTTAAACAAATTCGTACACGTTATTTATCAATTTAACTCTAGAATTGATATACAACGAGAAACAACGTTTGACAACCTTTAAACAGTTTTAATAACTATCTCAAAAATTATCGCTCTGATGCAAACAACTGATGAATTATCTACTTAAATTTGTTGAACAAAACGACTTACGTATTTTAAACATGCTAACCTTTAGCCCGGTAAGCAAATTAAAAAAAAAACGCAATATGTAGGCTACACGAGAACGGAGACGTCGAGTAACCAAAACAAATGCGTTAAACAAATTCGTACACGTTATTTATCAATTTAACTCTAGAATTAAAGGATATACAACGAGAAACAACGTTTGACAACCTTTAAACAGTTTTAATAACTATCTCAAAAATTATCGCTCTGATGCAAACAACTGATGAGTTATCTACTTAAATTTGATGAACAAAACGACTTACGTATTTTAAGCATGCTAACCTTTAGCCCGGTAAGCAAATTAAAAAAAAAACGCAATATGTAGGCTACACGAGAACGGAGACGTCGAGTAACCAAAACAAATGCGTTAAACAAATTCGTACACGTTATTTATCAATTTAACTCTAGAATTAAAGGATATACAACGAGAAACAACGTTTGACAACCTTTAAACAGTTTTAATAACTATCTCAAAAATTATCGCTCTGATGCAAACAACTGATGAGTTATCTACTTAAATTTGATGAACAAAACGACTTACGTATTTTAAACATGCTAACCTTTAGCCCGGTAAGCAAATTAAAAAAAAAAACGCAATATGTAGGCTACACGAGAACGGAGACGTCGAGTAACCAAAACAAATGCGTTAAACAAATTCGTACACGTTATTTATCAATTTAACTCTAGAATTAAAGGATATACAACGAGAAACAACGTTTGACAACCTTTAAACAGTTTTAATAACTATCTCAAAAATTGTCGCTCTGATGCAAACAACTGATGAGTTATCTACTTAAATATGATGAACAAAACGACTTACGTATTTTAAACATGCTAACCTTTAGCCCGGTAAGCAAATTAAAAAAAAAACGCAATATGTTGGCTACACGAGAACGGAGACGTCGAGTAACCAAAACAAATGCGTTAAACAAATTCGTACACGTTATTTATCAATTTAACTCTAGAATTAAAGGATATAAAACGAGAAACAACGTTTGACAACCTTTAAACAGTTTTAATAACTATCTCAAAAATTGTCGCTCTGATGCAAACAACTGATGAGTTATCTACTCAAATATGATGAACAAAACGACTTACGTATTTTAAACATGCTAACCTTTAGCCCGGTAAGCAAATTAAAAAAAAAACGCAATATGTAGGCTACACGAGAACGGAGACTTCGAGTAACCAAAACAAATGCGTTAAACAAATTCGTACACGTTATTTATCAATTTAACTCTAGAATTAAAGGATATACAACGAGAAACAACGTTTGACAACCTTTAAACAGTTTTAATAACTATCTCAAAAATTATCGCTCTGATGCAAACAACTGATGAGTTATCTACTTAAATATGATGAACAAAACGACTTACGTATTTTAAACATGCTAACCTTTAGCCCGGTAAGCAAATTAAAAAAAAACGCAATATGTAGGCTACACGAGAACGGAGACGTCGAGTAACCAAAACAAATGCGTTAAACAAATTCGTACACGTTATTTATCAATTTAACTCTAGAATTAAAGGATATACAACGAGAAACAACGTTTGACAACCTTTAAACAGTTTTAATAACTATCTCAAAATTTATCGCTCTGATGCAAACAACTGATGAGTTATCTACTTAAATATGATGAACAAAACGACTTACGTATTTTAAACATGCTAACCTTTAGCCCGGTAAGCAAATTAAAAAAAAACCCAATATGTAGGCTACACGAGAACGGAGACGTCGAGTAACCAAAACAAATGCGTTAAACAAATTCGTACACGTTATTTATCAATTTAACTCTAGAATTAAAGGATATACAACGAGAAACAACGTTTGACAACCTTTAAACAGTTTTAATAACTATCTCAACGGAGACTTCGAGTAACCAAAACAAATGCGTTAAACAAATTCGTACACGTTATTTATCAATTTAACTCTAGAATTAAAGGATATACAACGAGAAACAACGTTTGACAACCTTTAAACAGTTTTAATAACTATCTCAAAAATTATCGCTCTGATGCAAACAACTGATGAGTTATCTACTTAAATATGATGAACAAAACGACTTACGTATTTTAAACATGCTAACCTTTAGCCCGGTAAGCAAATTAAAAAAAAAACGCAATATGTAGGCTACACGAGAACGGAGACGTCGAGTAACCAAAACAAATGCGTTAAACAAATTCGTACACGTTATTTATCAATTTAACTCTAGAATTAAAGGATATACAACGAGAAACAACGTTTGACAACCTTTAAACAGTTTTAATAACTATCTCAAAATTTATCGCTCTGATGCAAACAACTGATGAGTTATCTACTTAAATATGATGAACAAAACGACTTACGTATTTTAAACATGCTAACCTTTAGCCCGGTAAGCAAATTAAAAAAAAAACGCAATATGTAGGCTACACGAGAACGGAGACGTCGAGTAACCAAAACAAATGCGTTAAACAAATTCGTACACGTTATTTATCAATTTAACTCTAGAATTAAAGGATATACAACGAGAAACAACGTTTGACAACCTTTAAACAGTTTTAATAACTATCTCAAAAATTGTCGCTCTGATGCAAACAACTGATGAGTTATCTACTTAAATATGATGAACAAAACGACTTACGTATTTTAAACATGCTAACCTTTAGCCCGGTAAGCAAATTAAAAAAAAACGCAATATGTAGGCTACACGAGAACGGAGACGTCGAGTAACCAAAACAAATGCGTTAAACAAATTCGTACACGTTATTTATCAATTTAACTCTAGAATTAAAGGATATACAACGAGAAACAACGTTTGACAACCTTTAAACAGTTTTAATAACTATCTCAAAAATTATCGCTCTGATGCAAACAACTGATGAGTTATCTACTTAAATTTGATGAACAAAACGACTTACGTATTTTAAACATGCTAACCTTTAGCCCGGTAAGCAAATTAAAAAAAAAACGCAATATGTGGGCTACACGAGAACGGAGACGTCGAGTAACCAAAACAAATGCGTTAAACAAATTCGTACACGTTATTTATCAATTTAACTCTAGAATTAAAGGACATACAACGAGAAACAACGTTTGACAACCTTTAAACAGTTTTAATAACTATCTCAAAAATTATCGCTCTGATGCAAACAACTGATGAGTTATCTACTTAAATTTGATGAACAAAACGACTTACGTATTTTAAACATGCTAACCTTTAGCCCGGTAAGCAAATTAAAAAAAACGCAATATGTAGGCTACACGAGAACGGAGACGTCGAGTAACCAAAACAAATGCGTTAAACAAATTCGTACACGTTATTTATCAACTTAACTCTAGAATTAAAGGATATACAACGAGAAACAACGTTTGACAACCTTTAAACAGTTTTAATAACTATCTCAAAAATTATCGCTCTGATGCAAACAACTGATGAGTTATCTACTTAAATATGATGAACAAAACGACTTACGTATTTTAAACATGCTAACCTTTAGCCCGGTAAGCAAATTTAAAAAAAAACGCAATATGTAGGCTACACGAGAACGGAGACGTCGAGTAACCAAAACAAATGCGTTAAACAAATTCGTACACGTTATTTATCAATTTAACTCTAGAATTAAAGGATATACAACGAGAAACAACGTTTGACAACCTTTAAACAGTTTTAATAACTATCTCAAAAATTATCGCTCTGATGCAAACAACTGATGAGTTATCTACTTAAATATGATGAACAAAACGACTTACGTATTTTAAACATGCTAACCTTTAGCCCGGTAAGCCAATTAAAAAAAAAACCCAATATGTAGGCTACACGAGAACGGAGACGTCGAGTAACCAAAACAAATGCGTTAAACAAATTCGTACACGTTATTTATCAATTTAACTCTAGAATTAAAGGATATACAACGAGAAACAACGTTTGACAACCTTTAAACAGTTTTAATAACTATCTCAAAAATTATCGCTCTGATGCAAACAACTGATGAGTTATCTACTTAAATTTGATGAACAAAACGACTTACGTATTTTAAGCATGCTAACCTTTAGCCCGGTAAGCAAATTAAAAAAAAAACGCAATATGTAGGCTACACGAGAACGGAGACGTCGAGTAACCAAAACAAATGCGTTAAACAAATTCGTACACGTTATTTATAAATTTAACTCTAGAAGTAAAGGATATACAACGAGAAACAACGTTTGACAACCTTTAAACAGTTTTAATAACTATCTCAAAAATTAGCGCTCTGATGCAAACAACTGATGAGTTATCTACTTAACTTTGTTGAACAAAACGACTTACGTATTTTAAACATGCTAACCTTTAGCCCGGTAAGCAAATTAAAAAAAAAACGCAATATGTAGGCTACACGAGAACGGAGACGTCGAGTAACCAAAAAAAATGCGTTAAACAAATTCGTACACGTTATTTATCAATTTAACTCTAGAATTAAAGGATATACAACGAGAAACAACGTTTGACAACCTTTAAACAGTTTTAATAACTATCTCAAAAATTATCGCTCTGATGCAAACAACTGATGAGTTATCTACTTAAATTTGATGAACTAAACGACTTACGTATTTTAAACATGCTAACCTTTAGCCCGGTAAGCAAATTAAAAAAAAAACGCAATATGTAGGCTACACGAGAACGGAGACGTCGAGTAACCAAAACAAATGCGTTAAACAAATTCGTACACGTTATTTATCAATTTAACTCTAGAATTAAAGGATATACAACGAGAAACAACGTTTGACAACCTTTAAACAGTTTTAATAACTATCTCAAAAATTATCGCTCTGATGCAAACAACTGATGAGTTATCTACTTAAATTTGATGAACAAAACGACTTACGTATTTTAAACATGCTAACCTTTAGCCCGGTAAGCAAATTAAAAAAAAAAACGCAATATGTAGGCTACACGAGAACGGAGACGTCGAGTAACCAAAACAAATGCGTTAAACAAATTCGTACACGTTATTTATCAATTTAACTCTAGAATTAAAGGATATACAACGAGAAACAACGTTTGACAACCTTTAAACAGTTTTAATAACTATCTCAAAAATTGTCGCTCTGATGCAAACAACTGATGAGTTATCTACTTAAATATGATGAACAAAACGACTTACGTATTTTAAACATGCTAACCTTTAGCCCGGTAAGCAAATTAAAAAAAAAACGCAATATGTAGGCTACACGAGAACGGAGACGTCGAGTAACCAAAACAAATGCGTTAAACAAATTCGTACACGTTATTTATCAATTTAACTCTAGAATTAAAGGATATAAAACGAGAAACAACGTTTGACAACCTTTAAACAGTTTTAATAACTATCTCAAAAATTGTCGCTCTGATGCAAACAACTGATGAGTTATCTACTCAAATATGATGAACAAAACGACTTACGTATTTTAAACATGCTAACCTTTAGCCCGGTAAGCAAATTAAAAAAAAAAACGCAATATGTAGGCTACACGAGAACGGAGACTTCGAGTAACCAAAACAAATGCGTTAAACAAATTCGTACACGTTATTTATCAATTTAACTCTAGAATTAAAGGATATACAACGAGAAACAACGTTTGACAACCTTTAAACAGTTTTAATAACTATCTCAAAAATTATCGCTCTGATGCAAACAACTGATGAGTTATCTACTTAAATATGATGAACAAAACGACTTACGTATTTTAAACATGCTAACCTTTAGCCCGGTAAGCAAATTAAAAAAAAAACGCAATATGTAGGCTACACGAGAACGGAGACGTCGAGTAACCAAAACAAATGCGTTAAACAAATTCGTACACGTTATTTATCAATTTAACTCTAGAATTAAAGGATATACAACGAGAAACAACGTTTGACAACCTTTAAACAGTTTTAATAACTATCTCAAAATTTATCGCTCTGATGCAAACAACTGATGAGTTATCTACTTAAATATGATGAACAAAACGACTTACGTATTTTAAACATGCTAACCTTTAGCCCGGTAAGCAAATTAAAAAAAAAACGCAATATGTAGGCTACACGAGAACGGAGACGTCGAGTAACCAAAACAAATGCGTTAAACAAATTCGTATACGTTATTTATCAATTTAACTCTAGAATTAAAGGATATACAACGAGAAACAACGTTTGACAACCTTTAAACAGTTTTAATAACTATCTCAAAAATTGTCGCTCTGATGCAAACAACTGATGAGTTATCTACTTAAATTTGTTGAACAAAACGACTTACGTATTTTACACATGCTAACCTTTAGCCCGGTAAGCAAATTAAAAAAAAAAACGCAATATCTAGGCTACACGAGAACGGAGACGTCGAGTAACCAAAACAAATGCGTTAAACAAATTCGTACACGTTATTTATCAATTTAACTCTAGAATTAAAGGATATACAACGAGAAACAACGTTTGACAACCTTTAAACAGTTTTAATAACTATCTCAAAAATTATCGCTCTGATGCAAACAACTGATGAGTTATCTACTTAAATTTTATGAACAAAACGACTTACGTATTTTAAACATGCTAACCTTTAGCCCGGTAAGCAAATTAAAAAAAAAACCCAATATGTAGGCTACACGAGAACGGAGACGTCGAGTAACCAAAACAAATGCGTTAAACAAATTCGTACACGTTATTTATCAATTTAACTCTAGAATTAAAGGATATACAACGAGAAACAACGTTTGACAACCTTTAAACAGTTTTAATAACTATCTCAAAAATTGTCGCTCTGATGCAAACAACTGCTGAGTTATCTACTCAAATTTGATGAACAAAACGACTTATGTATTTTAAACATGCTAACCTTTAGCCCGGTAAGCAAATTAAAAAAAAAACGCAATATGTAGGCTACACGAGAACGGAGACGTCGAGTAACCAAAAGAAATGCGTTAAACAAATTCGTACACGTTATTTATCAATTTAACTCTAGAATTAAAGGATATACAACGAGAAACAACGTTTGACAACCTTTAAACAGTTTTAATAACTATCTCAAAAATTATCGCTCTGATGCAAACAACTGATGAGTTATCTACTTAAATATGATGAACAAAACGACTTACGTATTTTAAACATGCTAACCTTTAGCCCGGTAAGCAAATTAAAAAAAAACGCAATATGTAGGCTACACGAGAACAGAGACGTCGAGTAACCAAAACAAATGCGTTAAACAAATTCGTACACGTTATTTATCAATTTAACTCTAGAATTAAAGGATATACAACGAGAAACAACGTTTGACAACCTTTAAACAGTTTTAATAACTATCTCAAAAATTATCGCTCTGATGCGAACAACTGATGAGTTATCTACTTAAATTTGTTGAACAAAACGACTTACGTATTTTAAGCATGCTAACCTTTAGCCCGGTAAGCAAATAAAAAAAAAACGCAATATGTAGGCTACACGAGAACGGAGACGTCGAGTAACCAAAACAAATGCGTTAAACAAATTCGTACACGTTATTTATCAATTTAACTCTAGAATTAAAGGATATACAACGAGAAACAACGTTTGACAACCTTTAAACAGTTTTAATAACTATCTCAAAAATTATCGCTCTGATGCAAACAACTGATGAGTTATCTACTTAAATATGATGAACAAAACGACTTACGTATTTTAAACATGCTAACCTTTAGCCCGGTAAGCAAATTGAAAAAAAAACGCAATATGTAGGCTACACGAGAACGGAGAGGTCGAGTAACCAAAACAAATGCGTTAAACAAATTCGTACACGTTATTTATCAATTTAACTCTAGAATTAAAGGATATACAACGAGAAACAACGTTTGACAACCTTTAAACAGTTTTAATAACTATCTCAAAAATTATCGCTCTGATGCAAACAACTGATGAGTTATCTACTTAAATTTGATGAACAAAACGACTTACGTATTTTAAGCATGCTAACCTTTAGCCCGGTAAGCAAATTAAAAAAAAAACGCAATATGTAGGCTACACGAGAACGGAGACGTCGAGTAACCAAAACAAATGCGTTAAACAAATTCGTACACGTTATTTATCAATTTAACTCTAGAATTAAAGGATATACAACGAGAAACAACGTTTGACAATCTTTAAACAGTTTTAATAACTATCTCAAAAATTGTCGCTCTGATGCAAACAACTGATGAGTTATCTACTTAAATTTGTTGAACAAAACGACTTACGTATTTTAAACATGCTAACCTTTAGCCCGGTAAGCAAATTAAAAAAAAACGCAATATGTAGGCTACACGAGAACGGAGACATCGAGTAACCAAAACAAATGCGTTAAACAAATTCGTACATGTTATTTATCAATTTAACTCTAGAATTAAAGGATATACAACGAGAAACAACGTTTGACAACCTTTAAACAGTTTTAATAACTATCTAAAAAATTATCGCTCTGATGCAAACAACTGATGAGTTATCTACTTAAATTTGATGAACAAAACGACTTACGTATTTTAAACATGCTAACCTTTAGCCCGGTAAGCAAATTAAAAAAAAAACGCAATATGTAGGCTACACGAGAACGGAGATGTAGGCTACACGAGAACGGAGACGTCGAGTAACCAAAACAAATGCGTTAAACAAATTCGTACACGTTATTTATCAATTTAACTCTAGAATTAAAGGATATACAACGAGAAACAACGTTTGACAACCTTTAAACAGTTTTAATAACTATCTCAAAAATTATCGCTCTGATGCAAACAACTGATGAGTTATCTACTTAAATTTGATGAACAAAACGACTTACGTATTTTAAACATGCTAACCTTTAGCCCGGTAAGCAAATTAAAAAAAAAAACGCAATATGTAGGCTACACGAGAACGGAGACGTCGAGTAACCAAAACAAATGCGTTAAACAAATTCGTACACGTTATTTATCAATTTAACTCTAGAATTAAAGGATATACAACGAGAAACAACGTTTGACAACCTTTAAACAGTTTTAATAACTATCTCAAAAATTATCGCTCTGATGCAAACAACTGATGAGTTATCTACTTAAATTTGATGAACAAAACGACTTACGTATTTTAAACATGCTAACCTTTAGCCCGGTAAGCAAATTAAAAAAAAACGCAATATGTAGGCTACACGAGAACGGAGACGTCGAGTAACCAAAACAAATGCGTTAAACAAATTCGTACACGTTATTTATCAATTTAACTCTAGAATTAAAGGATATACAACGAGAAACAACGTTTGACAACCTTTAAACAGTTTTAATAACTATCTCAAAAATTATCGCTCTGATGCAAACAACTGATGAGTTATCTACTTAAATTTGATGAACAAAACGACTTACGTATTTTAAACATGCTAACCTTTAGCCCGGTAAGCAAATTAAAAAAAAACGCAATATGTAGGCTACACGAGAACGGAGACGTCGAGTAACCAAAACAAATGCGTTAAACAAATTCGTACACGTTATTTATCAATTTAACTCTAGAATTAAAGGATATACAACGAGAAACAACGTTTGACAACCTTTAAACAGTTTTAATAACTATCTCAAAAATTATCGCTCTGATGCAAACAACTGATGAGTTATCTACTTAAATATGATGAACAAAACGACTTACGTATTTTAAACATGCTAACCTTTAGCCCGGTAAGCAAATTAAAAAAAAAACGCAATATGTAGGCTACACGAGAACGGAGACGTCGAGTAACCAAAACAAATGCGTTAAACAAATTCGTACACGTTATTTATCAATTTAACTCTAGAATTAAAGGATATACAACGAGAAACAACGTTTGACAACCTTTAAACAATTTTAATAACTATCTCAAAAATTATCGCTCTGATGCAAACAACTGATGAGTTATCTACTTAAATTTGATGAACAAAACGACTTACGTATTTTAAACATGCTAACCTTTAGCCCGGTAAGCAAATTAAAAAAAAAACGCAATATGTAGGCTACACGAGAACGGAGACGTCGAGTAACCAAAACAAATGCGTTAAACAAATTCGTACACGTTATTTATCAATTTAACTCTAGAATTAAAGGATATACAACGAGAAACAACGTTTGACAACCTTTAAACAGTTTTAATAACTATCTCAAAAATTGTCGCTCTGATGCAAACAACTGATGAGTTATCTACTTAAATTTGTTGAACAAAACGACTTACGTATTTTAAACAAGCTAACCTTTAACCCGGTAAGCAAATTAAAAAAAAAAACGCAATATGTAGGCTACACGAGAACGGAGACGTCGAGTAACCAAAACAAATGCGTTAAACAAATTCGTACACGTTATTTATCAATTTAACTCTAGAATTAAAGGACATACAACGAGAAACAACGTTTGACAACCTTTAAACAGTTTTAATAACTATCTCAAAAATTGTCGCTCTAATGCAAACAACTGATGAGTTATCTACTCAAATTTGTTGAACAAAAGGACTTACGTATTTTAAACATGCTAACCTTTAGCCCTGTAAGCAAATTTAAAAAAAAAACGCAATATGTAGGCTACACGAGAACGGAGACGTCGAGTAACCAAAACAAATGCGTTAAACAAATTCGTACACGTTATTTATCAATTTAACTCTAGAATTAAAGGATATACAACGAGAAAGAACGTTTGACAACTTTTAAACAGTTTTAATAACTATCTCAAAAATTGTCGCTCTGATGCAAACAACTGATGAGTTATCTACTCAAATTTGTTGAACAAAACGACTTACGTATTTTAAACATGCTAACCTTTAGCCCGGTAAGCAAATTAAAAAAAAAACGCAATATGTAGGCTACACGAGAACGGAGACGTCGAGTAACCAAAACAAATGCGTTAAACAAATTCGTACACGTTATTTATCAATTTAACTCTAGAATTAAAGGATATACAACGAGAAACAACGTTTGACAACCTTTAAACAGTTTTAATAACTATCTCAAAAATTATCGCTCTGATGCAAACAACTGATGAGTTATCTACTTAAATTTGTTGAACAAAACGACTTACGTATTTTAAACATGCTAACCTTTAGCCCGGTAAGCAAATTAAAAAAAAAACGCAATATGTAGGCTACACGAGAACGGAGACGTCGAGTAACCAAAACAAATGCGTTAAACAAATTCGTACACGTTATTTATCAATTTAACTCTAGAATTAAAGGATATACAACGAGAAACAACGTTTGACAACCTTTAAACAGTTTTAATAACTATCTCAAAAATTATCGCTCTGATGCAAACAACTGATGAGTTATCTACTTAAATTTGTTGAACAAAACGACTTACGTATTTTAAGCATGCTAACCTTTAGCCCGGTAAGCAAATTAAAAAAAAAACGCAATATGTAGGCTACACGAGAACGGAGACGTCGAGTAACCAAAACAAATGCGTTAAACAAATTCGTACACGTTATTTATCAATTTAACTCTAGAATTAAAGGATATACAACGAGAAACAACGTTTGACAACCTTTAAACAGTTTTAATAACTATCTCAAAAATTGTCGCTCTGATGCAAACAACTGATGAGTTATCTACTTAAATTTGTTGAACAAAACGACTTACGTATTTTAAACATGCTAACCTTTAGCCCGGTAAGCAAATTAAACAAAAAACGCAATATGTAGGCTACACGAGAACGGAGACGTCGAGTAACCAAAACAAATGCGTTAAACAAATTCGTACACGTTATTTATCAATTTAACTCTAGAATTAAAGGATATACAACGAGAAACAACGTTTGACAACCTTTAAACAGTTTTAATAACTATCTCAAAAATTGTCGCTCTGATGCAAACAACTGATGAGTTATCTACTTAAATTTGATGAACAAAACGACTTACGTATTTTAAACATGCTAACCTTTAGCCCGGTAAGCAAATTAAAAAAAAAACGCAATATGTAGGCTACACGAGAACGGAGACGTCGAGTAACCAAAACAAATGCGTTAAACAAATTCGTACACGTTATTTATCAATTTAACTCTAAAATTAAAGGATATACAACGAGACACAACGTTTGACAACCTTTAAACAGTTTTAATAACTATCTCAAAAATTATCGCTCTGATGCAAACAACTGATGAGTTATCTACTTAAATTTGATGAACAAAACGACTTACGTATTTTAAACATGCTAACCTTTAGCCCGGTAAGCAAATTAAAAAAAAACGTAATATGTAGGCTACACGAGAACGGAGACGTCGAGTAACCAAAACAAATGCGTTAAACAAATTCGTACACGTTATTTATCAATTTAACTCTAGAATTAAAGGATATACAACGAGAAACAACGTTTGACAACCTTTAAACAGTTTTAATAACTATCTCAAAAATTATCGCTCTGATGCAAACAACTGATGAGTTATCTACTTAAATTTGATGAACAAAACAACTTACGTATTTTAAACATGCTAACCTTTAGCCCGGTAAGCAAATTAAAAAAAAAACGCAATATGTAGGCTACACGAGAACGGAGACGTCGAGTAACCAAAACAAATGCGTTAAACAAATTCGTACACGTTATTTATCAATTTAACTCTAGAATTAAAGGATATACAACGAGAAACAACGTTTGACAACCTTTAAACAGTTTTAATAACTATCTCAAAAATTGTCGCTCTGATGCAAACAACTGATGAGTTATCTACTTAAATTTGATGAACAAAACGACTTACGTATTTTAAACATGCTAACCTTTAGCCCGGTAAGCAAATTAAAAAAAAAACGCAATATGTAGGCTACACGAGAACGGAGACGTCGAGTAACCAAAACAAATGCGTTAAACAAATTCGTACACGTTATTTATCAATTTAACTCTAGAATTAAAGGATATACAACGAGAAACAACGTTTGACAACCTTTAAACAGTTTTAATAACTATCTCAAAAATTATCGCTCTGATGCAAACAACTGATGAGTTATCTACTTAAATATGATGAACAAAACGACTTACGTATTTTAAACATGCTAACCTTTAGCCTGGTAAGCAAATTAAAAAAAAAACGCAATATGTAGGCTACACGAGAACGGAGACGTCGAGTAACCAAAACAAATGCGTTAAACAAATTCGTACACGTTATTTATCAATTTAACTCTAGAATTAAAGGATATACAACGAGAAACAACGTTTGACAACCTTTAAACAGTTTTAATAACTATCTCAAAAATTATCGCTCTGATGCAAACAACTGATGAGTTATCTACTTAAATATGATGAACAAAACGACTTACGTATTTTAAACATGCTAACCTTTAGCCCGGTAAGCAAATTAAAAAAAAAACGCAATATGTAGGCTACACGAGAACGGAGACGTCGAGTAACCAAAAAAAATGCGTTAGACAAATTCGTACACGTTATTTATCAATTAAACTCTAGAATTAAAGGATATACAACGAGAAACAACGTTTGACAACCTTTAAACAGTTTTAATAACTATCTCAAAAATTGTCGCTCTGATGCAAACAACTGATGAGTTATCTACTTAAATTTGTTGAACAAAACGACTTACGTATTTTAAACATGCTAACCTTTAGCCCGGTAAGCAAATTAAAAAAAAAACGCAATATGTAGGCTACACGAGAACGGAGACGTCGAGTAACCAAAACAAATGCGTTAAACAAATTCGTACACGTTATTTATCAATTTAACTCTAGGATTAAAGGATATACAACGAGAAACAACGTTTGACAACCTTTAAACAGTTTTAATAACTATCTCAAAAATTGTCGCTCTGATGCAAACAACTGATGAGTTATCTACTTAAATTTGATGAACAAAACGACTTACGTATTTTAAACATGCTAACCTTTAGCCCGGTAAGCAAATTAAAAAAAAAACGCAATATGTAGGCTACACGAGAACGGAGACGTCGAGTAACCAAAACAAATGCGTTAAACAAATTCGTACACGTTATTTATCAATTTAACTCTAGAATTAAAGGATATACAACGACAAACAACGTTTGACAACCTTTAAACAGTTTTAATAACTATCTCAAAAATTATCGCTCTGATGTAAACAACTGATGAGTTATCTACTTAAATATGATGAACAAAACGACTTACGTATTTTAAACATGCTAACCTTTAGCCCGGTAAGCAAATTAAAAAAAAAACGCAATATGTAGGCTACACGAGAACGGAGACGTGGAGTAACCAAAACAAATGCGTTAAACAAATTCGTACACGTTATTTATCAATTTTACTCTAGAATTAAAGGATATACAACGAGAAACAACGTTTGACAACCTTTAAACAGTTTTAATAACTATCTCAAAAATTATCGCCCTGATGCAAACAACTGATGAGTTATCTACTTAAATATGATGAACAAAACGACTTACGTATTTTAAACATGCTAACGTTTAGCCCGGTAAGCAAATTAAAAAAAAAACGCAATATGTAGGCTACACGAGAACGGAGACGTCGAGTAACCAAAACATATGCGTTAAACAAATTCGTACACGTTATTTATCAATTTAACTCTAGAATTAAAGGATATACAACGAGAAACAACGTTTGACAACCTTTAAACAGTTTTAATAACTATCTCAAAAATTATCGCTCTGATGCAAACAACTGATGAGTTATCTACTTAAATATGATGAACAAAACGACTTACGTATTTTAAACATGCTAGCCTTTAGCCCGGTAAGCAAATTAAAAAAAAACGCAATATGTAGGCTACACGAGAACGGAGACGTCGAGTAACCAAAACAAATGCGTTAAACAAATTCGTACACGTTATTTATCAATTTAACTCTAGAATTAAAGGATATACAACGAGAAACAACGTTTGACAACCTTTAAACAATTTTAATAACTATCTCAAAAATTATCGCTCTGATGCAAACAACTGATGAGTTATCTACTTAAATATGATGAACAAAACGACTTACGTATTTTAAACATGCTAACCTTTAGCCCGGTAAGCAAATTAAAAAAAAAAAACGCAATATGTAGGCTACACGAGAACGGAGACGTCGAGTAACCAAAACAAATGCGTTAAACAAATTCGTACACGTTATTTATCAATTTAACTCTAGAATTAAAGGATATACAACGAGAAACAACGTTTGACAACCTTTAAACAGTTTTAATAACTATCTCAAAAATTATCGCTCTGATGCAAACAACTGATGAGTTATCTACTTAAATATGATGAACAAAACGACTTACGTATTTTAAACATGCTAACCTTTAGCCCGGTAAGCAAATTAAAAAAAAACGCAATATGTAGGCTACACGAGAACGGAGACGTCGAGTAACCAAAACAAATGCGTTAAACAAATTCGTACACGTTACTTATCAATTTAACTCTAGAATTAAAGGATATACAACGAGAAACAACGTTTGACAACCTTTAAACAGTTTTAATAACTATCTCAAAAATTATCGCTCTGATGCAAACAACTGATGAGTTATCTACTTAAATTTGTTGAACAAAACGACTTACGTATTTTAAACATGCTAACCTTTAGCCCGGTAAGCAAATTAAAAAAAAAACGCAATATGTAGGCTACACGAGAACGGAGACGTCGAGTAACCAAAACAAATGCGTTAAACAAATTCGTACACGTTATTTATCAATTTAACTCTAGAATTAAAGGATATACAACGAGAAACAACTTTTGACAACCTTTAAACAGTTTTAATAACTATCTCAAAAATTATCGCTCTGATGCAAACAACTGATGAGTTATCTACTTAAATATGATGAACAAAACGACTTACGTATTTTAAACATGCTAACCTTTAGCCCGGTAAGCAAATTAAAAAAAAAACGCAATATGTAGGCTACACGAGAACGGAGACGTCGAGTAACCAAAACAAATGCGTTAAACAAATTCGTACACGTTATTTATCAATTTAACTCTAGAATTAAAGGATATACAACGAGAAACAACGTTTGACAACCTTTAAACAGTTTTAATAACTATCTCAAAAATTATCGCTCTGATGCAAACAACTGATGAGTTATCTACTTAAATATGATGAACAAAACGACTTACGTATTTTAAACATGCTAACCTTTAGCCCGGTAAGCAAATTAAAAAAAAAACGCAATATGTAGGCTACACGAGAACGGAGACGTCGAGTAACCAAAACAAATGCGTTAAACAAATTCGTACACGTTATTTATCAATTTAACTCTAGAATTAAAGGATATACAACGAGAAACAACGTTTGACAACCTTTAAACAGTTTTAATAACTATCTCAAAAATTATCGCTCTGATGCAAACAACTGATGAGTTATCTACTTAAATTTGATGAACAAAACGACTTACGTATTTTAAACATGCTAACCTTTAGCCCGGTAAGCAAATTAAAAAAAACGCAATATGTAGGCTACACGAGAACGGAGACGTCGAGTAACCAAAACAAATGCGTTAAACAAATTCGTACACGTTATTTATCAATTTAACTCTAGAATTAAAGGATATACAACGAGAAACAACGTTTGACAACCTTTAAACAGTTTTAATAACTATCTCAAAAATTATCGCTCTGATGCAAACAACTGATGAGTTATCTACTTAAATTTGATGAACAAAACGACTTACGTATTTTAAGCATGCTAACCTTTAGCCCGGTAAGCAAATTAAAAAAAAAAACGCAATATGTAGGCTACACGAGAACGGAGACGTCGAGTAACCAAAACAAATGCGTTAAACAAATTCGTACACGTTATTTATCAATTTAACTCTAGAATTAAAGGATATACAACGAGAAACAACGTTTGACAACCTTTAAACAGTTTTAATAACTATCTCAAAAATTAACGCTCTGATGCAAACAACTGAGAAGTTATCTACTTAAATTTGATGAACAAAACGACTTACGTATTTTAAACATGCTAACCTTTAGCCCGGTAAGCAAATTAAAAAAAAACGCAATATGTAGGCTACACGAGAACGGAGACGTCGAGTAACCGAAACAAATGCGTTAAACAAATTCGTACACGTTATTTATCAATTTAACTCTAGAATTAAAGGATATACAACGAGAAACAACGTTTGACAACCTTTAAACAGTTTTAATAACTATCTCAAAAATTATCGCTCTGATGCAAACAACTGATGAGTTATCTACTTAAATATGATGAACAAAACGACTTACGTATTTTAAACATGCTAACCTTTAGCCCGGTAAGCAAATTAAAAAAAAACGCAATATGTAGGCTACACTAGAACGGAGACGTCGAGTAACCAAAACAAATGCGTTAAACAAATTCGTACACGTTATTTATCAATTTAACTCTAGAATTAAAGGATATACAACGAGAAACAACGTTTGACAACCTGTAAACAGTTTTAATAACTATCTCAAAAATTATCGCTCTGATGCAAACAACTGATGAGTTATCTCCTTAAATATGATGAACAAAACGACTTACGTATTTTAAGCATGCTAACCTTTAGCCCGGTAAGCAAATTAAAAAAAAAACGCAATATGTAGGCTACACGAGAACGGAGACGTCGAGTAACCAAAACAAATGCGTTAAACAAATTCGTACACGTTATTTATCAATTTAACTCTAGAATTAAAGGATATACAACGAGAAACAACGTTTGACAACCTTTAAACAGTTTTAATAACTATCTCAAAAATTATCGCTCTGATGCAAACAACTGATGAGTTATCTACTTAAATTTGATGAACAAAACGACTTACGTATTTTAAACATGCTAACCTTTAACCCGGTAAGCAAATTAAAAAAAAACGCAATATGTAGGCTACACGAGAACGGAGACGTCGAGTAACCAAAACAAATGCGTTAAACAAATTCGTACACGTTATTTATCAATTTAACTCTAGAATTAAAGGATATACAACGAGAAACAACGTTTGACAACCTTTAAACAGTTTTAATAACTATCTCAAAAATTATCGCTCTGATGCAAACAACTGATGAGTTATCTACTTAAATTTGATGAACAAAACGACTTACGTATTTTAAACATGCTAACCTTTAGCCCGGTAAGCAAATTAAAAAAAAAACGCAATATGTAGGCTACACGAGAACGGAGACGTCGAGTAACCAGAACAAATGCGTTAAACAAATTCGTACACGTTACTTATCAATTTAACTCTAGAATTAAAGGATATACAACGAGAAACAACGTTTGACAATCTTTAAACAGTTTTAATAACTATCTCAAAAATTATCGCTCTGATGCAAACAACTGATGAGTTATCTACTTAAATATGATGAACAAAACGACTTACGTATTTTAAACATGCTAACCTTTAGCCCGGTAAGCAAATTAAAAAAAAAACGCAATATGTAGGCTACACGAGAACGGAGACGTCGAGTAACCAAAACAAATGCGTTAAACAAATTCGTACACGTTATTTATCAATTTAACTCTAGAATTAAAGGATATACAACGAGAAACAACGTTTGACAACCTTTAAACAATTTTAATAACTATCTCAAAAATTATCGCTCTGATGCAAACAACTGATGAGTTATCTACTTAAATTTGATGAACAAAACGACTTACGTATTTTAAACATGCTAACCTTTAGCCCGGTAAGCAAATTAAAAAAAAACGCAATATGTAGGCTACACGAGAACGGAGACGTCGAGTAACCAAAACAAATGCGTTAAACAAATTCGTACACGTTATTTATCAATTTAACTCTAGAATTAAAGGATATACAACGAGAAACAACGTTTGACAACCTTTAAACAGTTTTAATAACTATCTCAAAAATTGTCGCTCTGATGCAAACAACTGATGAGTTATCTACTTAAATTTGTTGAACAAAACGACTTACGTATTTTAAACAAGCTAACCTTTAGCCCGGTAAGCAAATTAAAAAAAAAAACGCAATATGTAGGCTACACGAGAACGGAGACGTCGAGTAACCAAAACAAATGCGTTAAACAAATTCGTACACGTTATTTATCAATTTAACTCTAGAATTGAAGGACATACAATGAGAAACAACGTTTGACAACCTTTAAACAGTTTTAATAACTATCTCAAAAATTGTCGCTCTGATGCAAACAACTGATGAGTTATCTACTCAAATTTGTTGAACAAAAGGACTTACGTATTTTAAACATGCTAACCTTTAGCCCTGTAAGCAAATTAAAAAAAAAACGCAATATGTAGGCTACACGAGAACGGAGACGTCGAGTAACCAAAACAAATGCGTTAAACAAATTCGTACACGTTATTTATCAATTTAACTCTAGAATTAAAGGATATACAACGAGAAAGAACGTTTGACAACCTTTAAACAGTTTTAATAACTATCTCAAAAATTGTCGCTCTGATGCAAACAACTGATGAGTTATCTACTCAAATTTGTTGAACAAAACGACTTACGTATTTTAAACATGCTAACCTTTAGCCCGGTAAGCAAATTAAAAAAAAAACGCAATATGTAGGCTACACGAGAACGGAGACGTCGAGTAACCAAAACAAATGCGTTAAACAAATTCGTACACGTTATTTATCAATTTAACTCTAGAATTAAAGGATATACAACGAGAAACAACGTTTGACAACCTTTAAACAGTTTTAATAACTATCTCAAAAATTATCGCTCTGATGCAAACAACTGATGAGTTATCTACTTAAATTTGTTGAACAAAACGACTTACGTATTTTAAACATGCTAACCTTTAGCCTGGTAAGCAAATTAAAAAAAAACGCAATATGTAGGCTACACGAGAACGGAGACGTCGAGTAACCAAAACAAATGCGTTAAACAAATTCGTACACGTTACTTATCAATTTAACTCTAGAATTAAAGGATATACAACGAGAAACAACGTTTGACAACCTTTAAACAGTTTTAATAACTATCTCAAAAATTATCGCTCTGATGCAAACAACTGATGAGTTATCTACTTAAATTTGTTGAACAAAACGACTTACGTATTTTAAGCATGCTAACCTTTAGCCCGGTAAGCAAATTAAAAAAAAAACGCAATATGTAGGCTACACGAGAACGGAGACGTCGAGTAACCAAAACAAATGCGTTAAACAAATTCGTACACGTTATTTATCAATTTAACTCTAGAATTAAAGGATATACAACGAGAAACAACGTTTGACAACCTTTAAACAGTTTTAATAACTATCTCAAAAATTGTCGCTCTGATGCAAACAACTGATGAGTTATCTACTTAAATTTGTTGAACAAAACGACTTACGTATTTTAAATATGCTAACCTTTAGCCCGGTAAGCAAATTAAACAAAAAACGCAATATGTAGGCTACACGAGAACGGAGACGTCGAGTAACCAAAACAAATGCGTTAAACAAATTCGTACACGTTATTTATCAATTTAACTCTAGAATTAAAGGATATACAACGAGAAACAACGTTTGACAACCTTTAAACAGTTTTAATAACTATCTCAAAAATTGTCGCTCTGATGCAAACAACTGATGAGTTATCTACTTAAATTTGATGAACAAAACGACTTACGTATTTTAAACATGCTAACCTTTAGCCCGGTAAGCAAATTAAAAAAAAAAACGCAATATGTAGGCTACACGAGAACGGAGACGTCGAGTAACCAAAACAAATGCGTTAAACAAATTCATACACGTTATTTATCAATTTAACTCTAAAATTAAAGGATATACAACGAGACACAACGTTTGACAACCTTTAAACAGTTTTAATAACTATCTCAAAAATTATCGCTCTGATGCAAACAACTGATGAGTTATCTACTTAAATTTGATGAACAAAACGACTTACGTATTTTAAACATGCTAACCTTTAGCCCGGTAAGCAAATTAAAAAAAACGCAATATGTAGGCTACACGAGAACGGAGACGTCGAGTAACCAAAACAAATGCGTTAAACAAATTCGTACACGTTATTTATCAATTTAACTCTAGAATTAAAGGATATACAACGAGAAACAACGTTTGACAACCTTTAAACAATTTTAATAACTATCTCAAAAATTATCGCTCTGATGCAAACAACTGATGAGTTATCTACTTAAATTTGATGAACAAAACAACTTACGTATTTTAAACATGCTAACCTTTAGCCCGGTAAGCAAATTAAAAAAAAAACGCAATATGTAGGCTACACGAGAACGGAGACGTCGAGTAACCAAAACAAATGCGTTAAACAAATTCGTACACGTTATTTATCAATTTAACTCTAGAATTAAAGGATATACAACGAGAAACAACGTTTGACAACCTTTAAACAGTTTTAATAACTATCTCAAAAATTGTCGCTCTGATGCAAACAACTGATGAGTTATCTACTTAAATTTGATGAACAAAACGACTTCCGTATTTTAAACATGCTAACCTTTAGCCCGGTAAGCAAATTAAAAAAAAAACGCAATATGTAGGTTACACGAGAACGGAGACGTCGAGTAACCAAAACAAATGCGTTAAACAAATTCGTACACGTTATTTATCAATTTAACTCTAGAATTAAAGGATATACAACGAGAAACAACGTTTGACAACCTTTAAACAGTTTTAATAACTATCTCAAAAATTATCGCTCTGATGCAAACAACTGATGAGTTATCTACTTAAATATGATGAACAAAACGACTTACGTATTTTAAACATGCTAACCTTTAGCCTGGTAAGCAAATTAAAAAAAAAAACGCAATATGTAGGCTACACGAGAACGGAGACGTCGAGTAACCAAAACAAATGCGTTAAACAAATTCGTACACGTTATTTATCAATTTAACTCTAGAATTAAAGGATATACAACGAGAAACAACGTTTGACAACCTTTAAACAGTTTTAATAACTATCTCAAAAATTGTCGCTCTGATGCAAACAACTGATGAGTTATCTACTTAAATTTGATGAACAAAACGACTTACGTATTTTAAACATGCTAACCTTTAGCCCGGTAAGCAAATTAAAAAAAAAAACGCAATATGTAGGCTACACGAGAACGGAGACGTCGAGTAACCAAAACAAATGCGTTAAACAAATTCGTACACGTTATTTATCAATTTAACTCTAGAATTAAAGGATATACAACGAGAAACAACGTTTGACAACCTTTAAACAGTTTTAATAACTATCTCAAAAATTATCGCTCTGATGCAAACAACTGATGAGTTATCTACTTAAATATGATGAACAAAACGACTTACGTATTTTAAACATGCTAACCTTTAGCCCGGTAAGCAAATTAAAAAAAAACGCAATATGTAGGCTACACGAGAACGGAGACGTGGAGTAACCAAAACAAATGCGTTAAACAAATTCGTACACGTTATTTATCAATTTAACTCTAGAATTAAAGGATATACAACGAGAAACAACGTTTGACAACCTTTAAACAGTTTTAATAACTATCTCAAAAATTATCGCTCTGATGCAAACAACTGATGAGTTATCTACTTAAATATGATGAACAAAACGACTTACGTATTTTAAACATGCTAACGTTTAGCCCGGTAAGCAAATTAAAAAAAAAAACGCAATATGTAGGCTACACGAGAACGGAGACGTCGAGTAACCAAAACATATGCGTTAAACAAATTCGTACACGTTATTTATCAATTTAACTCTAGAATTAAAGGATATACAACGAGAAACAACTTTTGACAACCTTTAAACAGTTTTAATAACTATCTCAAAAATTATCGCTCTGATGCAAACAACTGATGAGTTATCTACTTAAATATGATGAACAAAACGACTTACGTATTTTAAACATGCTAACCTTTAGCCCGGTAAGCAAATTAAAAAAAAACGCAATATGTAGGCTACACGAGAACGGAGACGTCGAGTAACCAAAACAAATGCGTTAAACAAATTCGTACACGTTATTTATCAATTTAACTCTAGAATTAAAGGATATACAACGAGAAACAACGTTTGACAACCTTTAAACAGTTTTAATAACTATCTCAAAAATTATCGCTCTGATGCAAACAACTGATGAGTTATCTACTTAAATATGATGAACAAAACGACTTACGTATTTTAAACATGCTAACCTTTAGCCCGGTAAGCAAATTAAAAAAAAAAACGCAATATGTAGGCTACACGAGAACGGAGACGTCGAGTAACCAAAACAAATGCGTTAAACAAATTCGTACACGTTATTTATCAATTTAACTCTAGAATTAAAGGATATACAACGAGAAACAACGTTTGACAACCTTTAAACAGTTTTAATAACTATCTCAAAAATTATCGCTCTGATGCAAACAACTGATGAGTTATCTACTTAAATATGATGAACAAAACGACTTACGTATTTTAAACATGCTAACCTTTAGCCCGGTAAGCAAATTAAAAAAAAACGCAATATGTAGGCTACACGAGAACGGAGACGTCGAGTAACCAAAACAAATGCGTTAAACAAATTCGTACACGTTACTTATCAATTTAACTCTAGAATTAAAGGATATACAACGAGAAACAACGTTTGACAACCTTTAAACAGTTTTAATAACTATCTCAAAAATTATCGCTCTGATGCAAAAAGATGATGAGTTATCTACTTAAATTTGTTGAACAAAACGACTTACGTATTTTAAACATGCTAACCTTTAGCCCGGTAAGCAAATTAAAAAAAAAACGCAATATGTAGGCTACACGAGAACGGAGACGTCGAGTAACCAAAACAAATGCGTTAAACAAATTCGTACACGTTATTTATCAATTTAACTCTAGAATTAAAGGATATACAACGAGAAACAACTTTTGACAACCTTTAAACAGTTTTAATAACTATCTCAAAAATTATCGCTCTGATGCAAACAACTGATGAGTTATCTACTTAAATATGATGAACAAAACGACTTACGTATTTTAAACATGCTAACCTTTAGCCCGGTAAGCAAATTAAAAAAAAAAACGCAATATGTAGGCTACACGAGAACGGAGACGTCGAGTAACCAAAACAAATGCGTTAAACAAATTCGTACACGTTATTTATCAATTTAACTCTAGAATTAAAGGATATACAACGAGAAACAACGTTTGACAACCTTTAAACAGTTTTAATAACTATCTCAAAAATTATCGCTCTGATGCAAACAACTGATGAGTTATCTACTTAAATATGATGAACAAAACGACTTACGTATTTTAAACATGCTAACCTTTAGCCCGGTAAGCAAATTTAAAAAAAAACGCAATATGTAGGCTACACGAGAACGGAGACGTCGAGTAACCAAAACAAATGCGTTAAACAAATTCGTACACGTTATTTATCAATTTAACTCTAGAATTAAAGGATATACAACGAGAAACAACGTTTGACAACCTTTAAACAGTTTTAATAACTATCTCAAAAATTATCGCTCTGATGCAAACAACTGATGAGTTATCTACTTAAATTTGATGAACAAAACGACTTACGTATTTTAAACATGCTAACCTTTAGCCCGGTAAGCAAATTAAAAAAAAACGCAATATGTAGGCTACACGAGAACGGAGACGTCGAGTAACCAAAACAAATGCGTTAAACAAATTCGTACACGTTATTTATCAATTTAACTCTAGAATTAAAGGATATACAACGAGAAACAACGTTTGACAACCTTTAAACAGTTTTAATAACTATCTCAAAAATTATCGCTCTGATGCAAACAACTGATGAGTTATCTACTTAAATTTGATGAACAAAACGACTTACGTATTTTAAGCATGCTAACCTTTAGCCCGGTAAGCAAATTAAAAAAAAAACGCAATATGTAGGCTACACGAGAACGGAGACGTCGAGTAACCAAAACAAATGCGTTAAACAAATTCGTACACGTTATTTATCAATTTAACTCTAGAATTAAAGGATATACAACGAGAAACAACGTTTGACAACCTTTAAACAGTTTTAATAACTATCTCAAAAATTATCGCTCTGATGCAAACAACTGATGAGTTATCTACTTAAATTTGATGAACAAAACGACTTACGTATTTTAAACATACTAACCTTTAGCCCGGTAAGCAAATTAAAAAAAAAACGCAATATGTAGGCTACACGAGAACGGAGACGTCGAGTAACCAAAACAAATGCGTTAAACAAATTCGTACACGTTATTTATCAATTTAACTCTAGAATTAAAGGATATACAACGAGAAACAACGTTTGACAACCTTTAAACAGTTTTAATAACTATCTCAAAAATTGTCGCTCTGATGCAAACAACTGATGAGTTATCTACTTAAATTTGTTGAACAAAACGACTTACGTATTTTAAACATGCTAACCTTTAGCCCGGTAAGCAAATTAAAAAAAAAACGCAATATGTAGGCTACACGAGAACGGAGACGTCGAGTAACCAAAACAAATGCGTTAAACAAATTCGTATACGTTATTTATCAATTTAGCTCTAGGATTAAAGGATATACAACGAGAAACAACGTTTGACAACCTTTAAGCAGTTTTAATAACTATCTCAAAAATTGTCGCTCTGATGCAAACAACTGATGAGTTATCTACTTAAATTTGATGAACAAAACGACTTACGTATTTTAAACATGCTAACCTTTAGCCCGGTAAGCAAATTTAAAAAAACGCAATATGTAGGCTACACGAGAACGGAGACGTCGAGTAACCAAAACAAATGCGTTAAACAAATTCGTACACGTTATTTATCAATTTAACTCTAGAATTAAAGGATATACAACGAGAAACAACGTTTCAAAACCTTTAAACAGTTTTAATAACTATCTCAAAAATTATCGCTCTGATGCAAACAACTGATGAGTTATCTACTTAAATATGATGAACAAAACGACTTACGAATTTTAAACATGCTAACCTTTAGCCCGTTAAGCAAATTAAAAAAAAAACGCAGAACCAAAACAAATGCGTTAAACAAATTCGTACACGTTATTTATCAATTTAACTCTAGAATTAAAGGATATACAACGAGAAACAACTTTTGACAACCTTTAAACAGTTTTAATAACTATCTCAAAAATTATCGCTCTGATGCAAACAACTGATGAGTTATCTACTTAAATTTGATGAACAAAACGACTTACGTATTTTAAACATGCTAACCTTTAGCCCGGTAAGCAAATTAAAAAAAAACGCAATATGTAGGCTACACGAGAACGGAGACGTCGAGTAACCGAAACAAATGCGTTAAACAAATTCGTACACGTTATTTATCAATTTAACTCTAGAATTAAAGGATATACAACGAGAAAGAACGTTTGACAACCTTTAAACAGTTTTAATAACTATCTCAAAAATTGTCGCTCTGATGCAAACAACTGATGAGTTATCTACCCAAATTTGTTGAACAAAACGACTTACGTATTTTAAACATGCTAACCTTTAGCCCGGTAAGCAAATTAAAAAAAAAAACGCAATATGTAGGCTACACGAGAACGGAGACGTCGAGTAACCAAAACAAATGCGTTAAACAAATTCGTACACGTTATTTATCAATTTAACTCTAGAATTAAAGGATATACAACGAGAAACAACGTTTGACAACCTTTAAACAGTTTTAATAACTATCTCAAAAATTATCGCTCTGATGCAAACAACTGATGAGTTATCTACTTAAATTTGTTGAACAAAACGACTTACGTATTTTAAACATGCTAACCTTTAGCCCGGTAAGCAAATTAAAAAAAAACGCAATATGTAGGCTACACGAGAACGGAGACGTCGAGTAACCAAAACAAATGCGTTAAACAAATTCGTACACGTTATTTATCAATTTAACTCTAGAATAAAGGAATATACAACGAGAAACAACGTTTGACAACCTTTAAACAGTTTTAATAACTATCTCAAAAATTATCGCTCTGATGCAAACAACTGATGAGTTATCTACTTAAATTTGTTGAACAAAACGACTTACGTATTTTAAGCATGCTAACCTTTAGCCCGGTAAGCAAATTAAAAAAAAAACGCAATATGTAGGCTACACGAGAACGGAGACGTCGAGTAACCAAAACAAATGCGTTAAACAAATTCGTACACGTTATTTATCAATTTAACTCTAGAATTAAAGGATATACAACGAGAAACAACGTTTGACAACCTTTAAACAGTTTTTAATAACTATCTCAAAAATTGTCGCTCTGATGCAAACAACTGATGAGTTATCTACTTAAATTTGTTGAACAAAACGACTTACGTATTTTAAACATGCTAACCTTTAGCCCGGTAAGCAAATTAAACAAAAAACGCAATATGTAGGCTACACGAGAACGGAGACGTCGAGTAACCAAAAACAAATGCGTTTAATCAAATTCGTACACGTTATTTATCAATTTAACTCTAGAATTAAAGGATATACAACGAGAAACAACGTTTGACAACCTTTAAACAGTTTTTAATAACTATCTCAAAAATTGTCGCTCTGATGCAAACAACTGATGAGTTATCTACTTAAATTTGATGAACAAAAACGACTTACGTATTTTAAACATGCTAACCTTTAGCCCGGTAAGCAAATTAAAAAAAAAACGCAATATGTAGGCTACACGAGAACGGAGACGTCGAGTAACCAAAACAAATGCGTTAAACAAATTCATACACGTTATTTATCAATTTAACTCTAAAATTAAAGGATATACAACGAGACACAACGTTTGACAACCTTTAAACAGTTTTTAATAACTATCTCAAAAATTATCGCTCTGATGCAAACAACTGATGAGTTATCTACTTAAATTTGATGAACAAAACGACTTACGTATTTTAAACATGCTAACCTTTAGCCCGGTAAGCAAATTAAAAAAAAAAACGCAATATGTAGGCTACACGAGAACGGAGACGTCGAGTAACCAAAAACAAATGCGTTAAACAAATTCGTACACGTTATTTATCAATTTAACTCTAGAATTAAAGGATATACAACGAGAAACAACGTTTGACAACCTTTAAACAGTTTTAATAACTATCTCAAAAATTATCGCTCTGATGCAAACAACTGATGAGTTATCTACTTAAATTTGATGAACAAAACAACTTACGTATTTTAAACATGCTAACCTTTAGCCCGGTAAGCAAATTAAAAAAAAAACGCAATATGTAGGCTACACGAGAACGGAGACGTCGAGTAACCAAAACAAATGCGTTAAACAAATTCGTACACGTTATTTATCAATTTAACTCTAGAATTAAAGGATATACAACGAGAAACAACGTTTGACAACCTTTAAACAGTTTTAATAACTATCTCAAAAATTGTCGCTCTGATGCAAACAACTGATGAGTTATCTACTTAAATTTGATGAACAAAACGACTTCCGTATTTTAAACATGCTAACCTTTAGCCCGGTAAGCAAATTAAAAAAAAAACGCAATATGTAGGTTACACGAGAACGGAGACGTCGAGTAACCAAAACAAATGCGTTAAACAAATTCGTACACGTTATTTATCAATTTAACTCTAGAATTAAAGGATATACAACGAGAAACAACGTTTGACAACCTTTAAACAGTTTTAATAACTATCTCAAAAATTATCGCTCTGATGCAAACAACTGATGAGTTATCTACTTAAATATGATGAACAAAACGACTTACGTATTTTAAACATGCTAACCTTTAGCCTGGTAAGCAAATTAAAAAAAAAAACGCAATATGTAGGCTACACGAGAACGGAGACGTCGAGTAACCAAAACAAATGCGTTAAACAAATTCGTACACGTTATTTATCAATTTAACTCTAGAATTAAAGGATATACAACGAGAAACAACGTTTGACAACCTTTAAACAGTTTTAATAACTATCTCAAAAATTGTCGCTCTGATGCAAACAACTGATGAGTTATCTACTTAAATTTGATGAACAAAACGACTTACGTATTTTAAACATGCTAACCTTTAGCCCGGTAAGCAAATTAAAAAAAAAACGCAATATGTAGGCTACACGAGAACGGAGACGTCGAGTAACCAAAACAAATGCGTTAAACAAATTCGTACACGTTATTTATCAATTTAACTCTAGAATTAAAGGATATACAACGAGAAACAACGTTTGACAACCTTTAAACAGTTTTAATAACTATCTCAAAAATTATCACTCTGATGCAAACAACTGATCAGTTATCTACTTAAATATGATGAACAAAACGACTTACGTATTTTAAACATGCTAACCTTTAGCCCGGTAAGCAAATTAAAAAAAAACGCAATATGTAGGCTACACGAGAACGGAGACGTGGAGTAACCAAAACAAATGCGTTAAACAAATTCGTACACGTTATTTATCAATTTAACTCTAGAATTAAAGGATATACAACGAGAAACAACGTTTGACAACCTTTAAACAGTTTTAATAACTATCTCAAAAATTATCGCTCTGATGCAAACAACTGATGAGTTATCTACTTAAATATGATGAACAAAACGACTTACGTATTTTAAACATGCTAACGTTTAGCCCGGTAAGCAAATTAAAAAAAAAAAACGCAATATGTAGGCTACACGAGAACGGAGACGTCGAGTAACCAAAACATATGCGTTAAACAAATTCGTACACGTTATTTATCAATTTAACTCTAGAATTAAAGGATATACAACGAGAAACAACTTTTGACAACCTTTAAACAGTTTTAATAAATATCTCAAAAATTATCGCTCTGATGCAAACAACTGATGAGTTATCTACTTAAATATGATGAACAAAACGACTTACGTATTTTAAACATGCTAACCTTTAGCCCGGTAAGCAAATTAAAAAAAAACGCAATATGTAGGCTACACGAGAACGGAGACGTCGAGTAACCAAAACAAATGCGTTAAACAAATTCGTACACGTTATTTATCAATTTAACTCTAGAATTAAAGGATATACAACGAGAAACAACGTTTGACAACCTTTAAACAGTTTTAATAACTATCTCAAAAATTATCGCTCTGATGCAAACAACTGATGAGTTATCTACTTAAATATGATGAACAAAACGACTTACGTATTTTAAACATGCTAACCTTTAGCCCGGTAAGCAAATTAAAAAAAAAAAACGCAATATGTAGGCTACACGAGAACGGAGACGTCGAGTAACCAAAACAAATGCGTTAAACAAATTCGTACACGTTATTTATCAATTTAACTCTAGAATTAAAGGATATACAACGAGAAACAACGTTTGACAACCTTTAAACAGTTTTAATAACTATCTCAAAAATTATCGCTCTGATGCAAACAACTGATGAGTTATCTACTTAAATATGATGAACAAAACGACTTACGTATTTTAAACATGCTAACCTTTAGCCCGGTAAGCAAATTAAAAAAAAACGCAATATGTAGGCTACACGAGAACGGAGATGTCGAGTAACCAAAACAAATGCGTTAAACAAATTCGTACACGTTACTTATCAATTTAACTCTAGAATTAAAGGATATACAACGAGAAACAACGTTTGACAACCTTTAAACAGTTTTAATAACTATCTCAAAAATTATCGCTCTGATGCAAAAAGATGATGAGTTATCTACTTAAATTTGTTGAACAAAACGACTTACGTATTTTAAACATGCTAACCTTTAGCCCGGTAAGCAAATTAAAAAAAAAACGCAATATGTAGGCTACACGAGAACGGAGACGTCGAGTAACCAAAACAAATGCGTTAAACAAATTCGTACACGTTATTTATCAATTTAACTCTAGAATTAAAGGATATACAACGAGAAACAACTTTTGACAACCTTTAAACAGTTTTAATAACTATCTCAAAAATTATCGCTCTGATGCAAACAACTGATGAGTTATCTACTTAAATATGATGAACAAAACGACTTACGTATTTTAAACATGCTAACCTTTAGCCCGGTAAGCAAATTAAAAAAAAAAACGCAATATGTAGGCTACACGAGAACGGAGACGTCGAGTAACCAAAACAAATGCGTTAAACAAATTCGTACACGTTATTTATCAATTTAACTCTAGAATTAAAGGATATACAACGAGAAACAACGTTTGACAACCTTTAAACAGTTTTAATAACTATCTCAAAAATTATCGCTCTGATGCAAACAACTGATGAGTTATCTACTTAAATATGATGAACAAAACGACTTACGTATTTTAAACATGCTAACCTTTAGCCCGGTAAGCAAATTTAAAAAAAAACGCAATATGTAGGCTACACGAGAACGGAGACGTCGAGTAACCAAAACAAATGCGTTAAACAAATTCGTACACGTTATTTATCAATTTAACTCTAGAATTAAAGGATATACAACGAGAAACAACGTTTGACAACCTTTAAACAGTTTTAATAACTATCTCAAAAATTATCGCTCTGATGCAAACAACTGATGAGTTATCTACTTAAATTTGATGAACAAAACGACTTACGTATTTTAAACATGCTAACCTTTAGCCCGGTAAGCAAATTAAAAAAAACGCAATATGTAGGCTACACGAGAACGGAGACGTCGAGTAACCAAAACAAATGCGTTAAACAAATTCGTACACGTTATTTATCAATTTAACTCTAGAATTAAAGGATATACAACGAGAAACAACGTTTGACAACCTTTAAACAGTTTTAATAACTATCTCAAAAATTATCGCTCTGATGCAAACAACTGATGAGTTATCTACTTAAATTTGATGAACAAAACGACTTACGTATTTTAAGCATGCTAACCTTTAGCCCGGTAAGCAAATTAAAAAAAAAACGCAATATGTAGGCTACACGAGAACGGAGACGTCGAGTAACCAAAACAAATGCGTTAAACAAATTCGTACACGTTATTTATCAATTTAACTCTAGAATTAAAGAATATACAACGAGAAACAACGTTTGACAACCTTTAAACAGTTTTAATAACTATCTCAAAAATTATCGCTCTGATGCAAACAACTGATGAGTTATCTACTTAAATTTGATGAACAAAACGACTTACGTATTTTAAACATGCTAACCTTTAGCCCGGTAAGCAAATTAAAAAAAAACGCAATATGTAGGCTACACGAGAACGGAGACGTCGAGTAACCAAAACAAATGCGTTAAACAAATTCGTACACGTTATTTATCAATTTAACTCTAGAATTAAAGGATATACAACGAGAAACAACGTTTGACAACCTTTAAACAGTTTTAATAACTATCTCAAAAATTGTCGCTCTGATGCAAACAACTGATGAGTTATCTACTTAAATTTGTTGAACAAAACGACTTACGTATTTTAAACATGCTAACCTTTAGCCCGGTAAGCAAATTAAAAAAAAAACGCAATATGTAGGCTACACGAGAACGGAGACGTCGAGTAACCAAAACAAATGCGTTAAACAAATTCGTACACGTTATTTATCAATTTAGCTCTAGGATTAAAGGATATACAACGAGAAACAACGTTTGACAACCTTTAAGCAGTTTTAATAACTATCTCAAAAATTGTCGCTCTGATGCAAACAACTGATGAGTTATCTACTTAAATTTGATGAACAAAACGACTTACGTATTTTAAACATGCTAACCTTTAGCCCGGTAAGCAAATTTAAAAAAACGCAATATGTAGGCTACACGAGAACGGAGACGTCGAGTAACCAAAACAAATGCGTTAAACAAATTCGTACACGTTATTTATCAATTTAACTCTAGAATTAAAGGATATACAACGAGAAACAACGTTTCAAAACCTTTAAACAGTTTTAATAACTATCTCAAAAATTATCGCTCTGATGAGTTATCTACTTAAATATGATGAACAAAACGACTTACGAATTTTAAACATGCTAACCTTTAGCCCGGTAAGCAAATTAAAAAAAAAAACGCAAACCAAAACAAATGCGTTAAACAAATTCGTACACGTTATTTATCAATTTAACTCTAGAATTAAAGGATATACAACGAGAAACAACGTTTGACAACCTTTAAACAGTCTTAATAACTATCTCAAAAATTATCGCTCTGATGCAAACAACTGATGAGTTATCTACTTAAATATGATGAACAAAACGACTTACGTATTTTAAACATGCTAACCTTTAGCCCGGTAAGCAAATTAAAAAAAAACGCAATATGTAGGCTACACGAGAACGGAGACGTCGAGTAACCGAAACAAATGCGTTAAACAAATTCGTACACGTTATTTATCAATTTAACTCTAGAATTAAAGGATATACAACGAGAAACAACGTTTGACAACCTTTAAACAGTTTTAATAACTATCTCAAAAATTATCGCTCTGATGCAAACAACTGATGAGTTATCTACTTAAATATGATGAACAAAACGACTTACGTATTTTAAACATGCTAACCTTTAGTCCGGTAAGCAAATTAAAAAAAAACGCAATATGTAGGCTACACTAGAACGGAGACGTCGAGTAACCAAAACAAATGCGTTAAACAAATTCGTACACGTTATTTATCAATTTAACTCTAGAATTAAAGGATATACAACGAGAAACAACGTTTGACAACCTGTAAACAGTTTTAATAACTATCTCAAAAATTATCGCTCTGATGCAAACAACTGATGAGTTATCTACTTAAATATGATGAACAAAACGACTTACGTATTTTAAACATGCTAACCTTTAGCCCGGTAAGCAAATTAAAAAAAAACGCAATATGTAGGCTACACGAGAACGGAGACGTCGAGTAACCAAAACAAATGCGTTAAACAAATTCGTACACGTTATTTATCAATTTAACTCTAGAATTAAAGGATATACAACGAGAAACAACGTTTGACAACCTTTAAACATTTTTAATAACTATCTCAAAAATTATCGCTCTGATGCAAACAACTGATGAGTTATCTACTTAAATTTGTTGAACAAAACGACTTACGTATTTTAAACATGCTAACCTTTAGCCCGGTAAGCAAATTAAAAAAAAAAACGCAATATGTAGGCTACACGAGAACGGAGACGTCGAGTAACCAAAACAAATGCGTTAAACAAATTCGTACACGTTATTTATCAATTTAACTCTAGAATTAAAGGATATACAACGAGAAACAACGTTTGACAACCTTTAAACAGTTTTAATAACTATCTCAAAAATTATCGCTCTGATGCAAACAACTGATGAGTTATCTACTTAAATTTGATGAACAAAACGACTTACGTATTTTAAACATGCTAACCTTTAGCCCGGTAAGCAAATTAAAAAAAAAAACGCAATATGTAGGCTACACGGGAACGGAGACGTCGAGTAACCAAAACAAATGCGTTAAACAAATTCGTACACGTTATTTATCAATTTAACTCTAGAATTAAAGGATATACAACGAGAAACAACGTTTGACAACCTTTAAACAGTTTTAATAACTATCTCAAAAATTATCGCTCTGATGCAAACAACTGATGAGTTATCTACTTAAATATGATGAACAAAACGACTTACGTATTTTAAACATGCTAACGTTTAGCCCGGTAAGCAAATTAAAAAAAAAAAACGCAATATGTAGGCTACACGAGAACGGAGACGTCGAGTAACCAAAACATATGCGTTAAACAAATTCGTACACGTTATTTATCAATTTAACTCTAGAATTAAAGGATATACAACGAGAAACAACTTTTGACAACCTTTAAACAGTTTTAATAACTATCTCAAAAATTATCGCTCTGATGCAAACAACTGATGAGTTATCTACTTAAATATGATGAACAAAACGACTTACGTATTTTAAACATGCTAACCTTTAGCCCGGTAAGCAAATTAAAAAAAAACGCAATATGTAGGCTACACGAGAACGGAGACGTCGAGTAACCAAAACAAATGCGTTAAACAAATTCGTACACGTTATTTATCAATTTAACTCTAGAATTAAAGGATATACAACGAGAAACAACGTTTGACAACCTTTAAACAGTTTTAATAACTATCTCAAAAATTATCGCTCTGATGCAAACAACTGATGAGTTATCTACTTAAATATGATGAACAAAACGACTTACGTATTTTAAACATGCTAACCTTTAGCCCGGTAAGCAAATTAAAAAAAAAAAACGCAATATGTAGGCTACACGAGAACGGAGACGTCGAGTAACCAAAACAAATGCGTTAAACAAATTCGTACACGTTATTTATCAATTTAACTCTAGAATTAAAGGATATACAACGAGAAACAACGTTTGACAACCTTTAAACAGTTTTAATAACTATCTCAAAAATTATCGCTCTGATGCAAACAACTGATGAGTTATCTACTTAAATATGATGAACAAAACGACTTACGTATTTTAAACATGCTAACCTTTAGCCCGGTAAGCAAATTAAAAAAAAACGCAATATGTAGGCTACACGAGAACGGAGACGTCGAGTAACCAAAACAAATGCGTTAAACAAATTCGTACACGTTACTTATCAATTTAACTCTAGAATTAAAGGATATACAACGAGAAACAACGTTTGACAACCTTTAAACAGTTTTAATAACTATCTCAAAAATTATCGCTCTGATGCAAAAAGATGATGAGTTATCTACTTAAATTTGTTGAACAAAACGACTTACGTATTTTAAACATGCTAACCTTTAGCCCGGTAAGCAAATTAAAAAAAAAACGCAATATGTAGGCTACACGAGAACGGAGACGTCGAGTAACCAAAACAAATGCGTTAAACAAATTCGTACACGTTATTTATCAATTTAACTCTAGAATTAAAGGATATACAACGAGAAACAACTTTTGACAACCTTTAAACAGTTTTAATAACTATCTCAAAAATTATCGCTCTGATGCAAACAACTGATGAGTTATCTACTTAAATATGATGAACAAAACGACTTACGTATTTTAAACATGCTAACCTTTAGCCCGGTAAGCAAATTAAAAAAAAAAACGCAATATGTAGGCTACACGAGAACGGAGACGTCGAGTAACCAAAACAAATGCGTTAAACAAATTCGTACACGTTATTTATCAATTTAACTCTAGAATTAAAGGATATACAACGAGAAACAACGTTTAACAACCTTTAAACAGTTTTAATAACTATCTCAAAAATTATCGCTCTGATGCAAACAACTGATGAGTTATCTACTTAAATATGATGAACAAAACGACTTACGTATTTTAAACATGCTAACCTTTAGCCCGGTAAGCAAATTTAAAAAAAAACGCAATATGTAGGCTACACGAGAACGGAGACGTCGAGTAACCAAAACAAATGCGTTAAACAAATTCGTACACGTTATTTATCAATTTAACTCTAGAATTAAAGGATATACAACGAGAAACAACGTTTGACAACCTTTAAACAGTTTTAATAACTATCTCAAAAATTATCGCTCTGATGCAAACAACTGATGAGTTATCTACTTAAATTTGATGAACAAAACGACTTACGTATTTTAAACATGCTAACCTTTAGCCCGGTAAGCAAATTAAAAAAAACGCAATATGTAGGCTACACGAGAACGGAGACGTCGAGTAACCAAAACAAATGCGTTAAACAAATTCGTACACGTTATTTATCAATTTAACTCTAGAATTAAAGGATATACAACGAGAAACAACGTTTGACAACCTTTAAACAGTTTTAATAACTATCTCAAAAATTATCGCTCTGATGCAAACAACTGATGAGTTATCTACTTAAATTTGATGAACAAAACGACTTACGTATTTTAAGCATGCTAACCTTTAGCCCGGTAAGCAAATTAAAAAAAAAACGCAATATGTAGGCTACACGAGAACGGAGACGTCGAGTAACCAAAACAAATGCGTTAAACAAATTCGTACACGTTATTTATCAATTTAACTCTAGAATTAAAGAATATACAACGAGAAACAACGTTTGACAACCTTTAAACAGTTTTAATAACTATCTCAAAAATTATCGCTCTGATGCAAACAACTGATGAGTTATCTACTTAAATTTGATGAACAAAACGACTTACGTATTTTAAACATGCTAACCTTTAGCCCGGTAAGCAAATTAAAAAAAAACGCAATATGTAGGCTACACGAGAACGGAGACGTCGAGTAACCAAAACAAATGCGTTAAACAAATTCGTACACGTTATTTATCAATTTAACTCTAGAATTAAAGGATATACAACGAGAAACAACGTTTGACAACCTTTAAACAGTTTTAATAACTATCTCAAAAATTGTCGCTCTGATGCAAACAACTGATGAGTTATCTACTTAAATTTGTTGAACAAAACGACTTACGTATTTTAAACATGCTAACCTTTAGCCCGGTAAGCAAATTAAAAAAAAAACGCAATATGTAGGCTACACGAGAACGGAGACGTCGAGTAACCAAAACAAATGCGTTAAACAAATTCGTACACGTTATTTATCAATTTAGCTCTAGGATTAAAGGATATACAACGAGAAACAACGTTTGACAACCTTTAAGCAGTTTTAATAACTATCTCAAAAATTGTCGCTCTGATGCAAACAACTGATGAGTTATCTACTTAAATTTGATGAACAAAACGACTTACGTATTTTAAACATGCTAACCTTTAGCCCGGTAAGCAAATTTAAAAAAACGCAATATGTAGGCTACACGAGAACGGAGACGTCGAGTAACCAAAACAAATGCGTTAAACAAATTCGTACACGTTATTTATCAATTTAACTCTAGAATTAAAGGATATACAACGAGAAACAACGTTTCAAAACCTTTAAACAGTTTTAATAACTATCTCAAAAATTATCGCTCTGATGCAAACAACTGATGAGTTATCTACTTAAATATGATGAACAAAACGACTTACGAATTTTAAACATGCTAACCTTTAGCCCGGTAAGCAAATTAAAAAAAAAAACGCAAACCAAAACAAATGCGTTAAACAAATTCGTACACGTTATTTATCAATTTAACTCTAGAATTAAAGGATATACAACGAGAAACAACGTTTGACAACCTTTAAACAGTCTTAATAACTATCTCAAAAATTATCGCTCTGATGCAAACAACTGATGAGTTATCTACTTAAATATGATGAACAAAACGACTTACGTATTTTAAACATGCTAACCTTTAGCCCGGTAAGCAAATTAAAAAAAAACGCAATATGTAGGCTACACGAGAACGGAGACGTCGAGTAACCGAAACAAATGCGTTAAACAAATTCGTACACGTTATTTATCAATTTAACTCTAGAATTAAAGGATATACAACGAGAAACAACGTTTGACAACCTTTAAACAGTTTTAATAACTATCTCAAAAATTATCGCTCTGATGCAAACAACTGATGAGTTATCTACTTAAATATGATGAACAAAACGACTTACGTATTTTAAACATGCTAACCTTTAGTCCGGTAAGCAAATTAAAAAAAAACGCAATATGTAGGCTACACTAGAACGGAGACGTCGAGTAACCAAAACAAATGCGTTAAACAAATTCGTACACGTTATTTATCAATTTAACTCTAGAATTAAAGGATATACAACGAGAAACAACGTTTGACAACCTGTAAACAGTTTTAATAACTATCTCAAAAATTATCGCTCTGATGCAAACAACTGATGAGTTATCTACTTAAATATGATGAACAAAACGACTTACGTATTTTAAACATGCTAACCTTTAGCCCGGTAAGCAAATTAAAAAAAAACGCAATATGTAGGCTACACGAGAACGGAGACGTCGAGTAACCAAAACAAATGCGTTAAACAAATTCGTACACGTTATTTATCAATTTAACTCTAGAATTAAAGGATATACAACGAGAAACAACGTTTGACAACCTTTAAACATTTTTAATAACTATCTCAAAAATTATCGCTCTGATGCAAACAACTGATGAGTTATCTACTTAAATTTGTTGAACAAAACGACTTACGTATTTTAAACATGCTAACCTTTAGCCCGGTAAGCAAATTAAAAAAAAAAACGCAATATGTAGGCTACACGAGAACGGAGACGTCGAGTAACCAAAACAAATGCGTTAAACAAATTCGTACACGTTATTTATCAATTTAACTCTAGAATTAAAGGATATACAACGAGAAACAACGTTTGACAACCTTTAAACAGTTTTAATAACTATCTCAAAAATTATCGCTCTGATGCAAACAACTGATGAGTTATCTACTTAAATTTGATGAACAAAACGACTTACGTATTTTAAACATGCTAACCTTTAGCCCGGTAAGCAAATTAAAAAAAAAAACGCAATATGTAGGCTACACGGGAACGGAGACGTCGAGTAACCAAAACAAATGCGTTAAACAAATTCGTACACGTTATTTATCAATTTAACTCTAGAATTAAAGGATATACAACGAGAAACAACGTTTGACAACCTTTAAACAGTTTTAATAACTATCTCAAAAATTATCGCTCTGATGCAAACAACTGATGAGTTATCTACTTAAATTTGATGAACAAAACGACTTACGTATTTTAAACAGGCTAACCTTTAGCCCGGTAAGCAAATTAAAAAAAAAACGCAATATGTAGGCTACACGAGAACGGAGACGTCGAGTAACCAAAAAAAATGCGTTAAACAAATTCGTACACGTTATTTATCAATTTAACTCTAGAATTAAAGGATATACAACGAGAAACAACGTTTGACAACCTTTAAACAGTTTTAATAACTATCTCAAAAATTATCGCTCTGATGCAAACAACTGATGAGTTATCTACTTAAATTTGATGAACAAAACGACTTACGTATTTTAAACATGCTAACCTTTAGCCCGGTAAGCAAATTAAAAAAAAAAACGCAATATGTAGGCTACACGAGAACGGAGACGTCGAGTAACCAATACAAATGCGTTAAACAAATTCGTACACGTTATTTATCAATTTAACTCTAGAATTAAAGGATATACAACGAGAAACAACGTTTGACAACCTTTAAACAGTTTTAATAACTATCTCAAAAATTATCGCTCTGATGCAAACAACTGATGAGTTATCTACTTAAATTTGATGAACAAAACGACTTACGTATTTTAAACATGCTAACCTTTAGCCCGGCAAGCAAATTAAAAAAAAAACGCAATATGTAGGCTACACGAGAACGGAGACGTCGAGTAACCAAAACAAATTCGTTAAACAAATTCGTACACGTTATTTATCAATTTAACTCTAGAATTAAAGGATATACAACGAGAAACAACGTTTGACAATCTTTAAACAGTTTTAATAACTATCTCAAAAATTATCGCTCTGATGCAAACAACTGATGAGTTATCTACTTAAATTTGATGAACAAAACGACTTACGTATTTTAAACATGCTAACCTTTAGCCCGGTAAGCAAATTAAAAAAAAAACGCAATATGTAGGCTACACGAGAACGGAGACGTCGAGTAACCAAAACAAATGCGTTAAACAAATTCGTACACGTTATTTATCAATTTAACTCTAGAATTAAAGGATATACAACGAGAAACAACGTTTGACAACCTTTAAACAGTTTTAATAACTATCTCAAAAATTGTCGCTCTGATGCAAACAACTGATGAGTTATCTACTTAAATTTGTTGAACAAAACGACTTACGTATTTTAAGCATGCTAACCTTTAGCCCGGTAAGCAAATTAAAAAAAAAACGCAATATGTAGGCTACACGAGAACGGAGACGTCGAGTAACCAAAACAAATGCGTTAAACAAATTCGTACACGTTATTTATCAATTTAACTCTAGAATTAAAGGATATACAACGAGAAACAACGTTTGATAACCTTTAAACAGTTTTAATAACTATCTCAAAAATTGTCGCTCTGATGCAAACAACTGATGAGTTATCTACTTAAATTTGTTGAACAAAACGACTTACGTATTTTAAACATGCTAACCTTTAGCCCGGTAAGCAAATTAAAAAAAAAACGCAATATGTAGGCTACACGAGAACGGAGACGTCGAGTAACCAAAACAAATGCGTTAAACAAATTCGTACACGTTATTTATCAATTTAACTCTAGAATTAAAGGATATACAACGAGAAACAACGTTTGATAACCTTTAAACAGTTTTAATAACTATCTCAAAAATTATCGCTCTGATGCAAACAACTGATGAGTTATCTACTTAAATTTGATGAACAAAACGACTTACGTATTTTAAACATGCTAACCTTTAGCCCGGTAAGCAAATTAAAAAAAAAAACGCAATATGTAGGCTACACGAGAACGGAGACGTCGAGTAACCAAAACAAATGCGTTAAACAAATTCGTACACGTTATTTATCAATTTAACTCTAGAATTAAAGGATATACAACGAGAAACAACGTTTGACAACCTTTAAACAGTTTTAATAACTATCTCAAAAATTATCGCTCTGATGCAAACAACTGATGAGTTATCTACTTAAATTTGATGAACAAAACGACTTACGTATTTTAAACATGCTAACCTTTAGCCCGGTAAGCAAATTAAAAAAAAAATCGCAATATGTAGGCTACACGAGAACGGAGACGTCGAGTAACCAAAACAAATGCGTTAAACAAATTCGTACACGTTATTTATCAATTTAACTCTAGAATTAAAGGATATACAACGAGAAACAACGTTTGACAACCTTTAAACAGTTTTAATAACTATCTCAAAAATTGTCGCTCTGATGCAAACAACTGATGAGTTATCTACTTAAATATGATGAAAAAAACGACTTACGTATTTTAAACATGCTAACCTTTAGCCCGGTAAGCAAATTAAAAAAAAAACGCAATATGTAGGCTACACGAGAACGGAGACGTCGAGTAACCAAAACAAATGCGTTAAACAAATTCGTACACGTTATTTATCAATTTAACTCTAGAATTAAAGGATATACAACGAGAAACAACGTTTGACAACCTTTAAACAGTTTTAATAACTATCTCGAAAATTATCGCTCTGATGCAAAGAACTGATGAGTTATCTACTTAAATATGATGAACAAAACGACTTACGTATTTTAAACATGCTAACCTTTAGCCCGGTAAGCAAATTAAAAAAAAAAAACGCAATATGTAGGCTACACGAGAACGGAGACGTCGAGTAACCAAAACAAATGCGTTAAACAAAGTCGTACACGTTATTTATCAATTTAACTCTAGAATTAAAGGATATACAACGAGAAACAACGTTTGACAACCTTTAAACAGTTTTAATAACTATCTCAAAAATTATCGCTCTGATGCAAACAACTGATGAGTTATCTACTTAAATATGATGAAAAAAACGACTTACGTATTTTAAACATGCTAACCTTTAGCCCGGTAAGCAAATTAAAAAAAAAAAACGCAATATGTAGGCTACACGAGAACGGAGACGTCGAGTAACCAAAACAAATGCGTTAAACAAATTCGTACACGTTATTTATCAATTTAACTCTAGAATTAAAGGATATACAACGAGAAACAACGTTTGACAACCTTTAAACAGTTTTAATAACTATCTCAAAAATTATCGCTCTGATGCAAACAACTGATGAGTTATCTACTTAAATTTGATGAACAAAACGACTTACGTATTTCAAACATGCTAACCTTTAGCCCGGTAAGCTAATTAAAAAAAAAACGCAATATGTAGGCTACACGAGAACGGAGACGTCGAGTAACCAAAACAAATGCGTTAAACAAATTCGTACACGTTATTTATCAATTTAACTCTAGAATTAAAGGATATACAACGAGAAACAACGTTTGACAACCTTTAAACAGTTTTAATAAGTATCTCAAAAATTATCGCTCTGATGCAAACAACTGATGAGTTATCTACTTAAATTTGATGAACAAAACGACTTACGTATTTTAAGCATGCTAACCTTTAGCCCGGTAAGCAAATTAAAAAAAAAACGCAATATGTAGGCTAAACGAGAACGGAGACGTCGAGTAACCAAAACAAATGCGTTAAACAAATTCGTACACGTTATTTATCAATTTAACTCTAGAATTAAAGGATATACAACGAGAAACAACGTTTGACAACCTTTAAACAGTTTTAATAACTATCTCAAAAATTATCGCTCTGATGCAAACAACTGATGAGTTATCTACTTAAATTTGATGAACAAAACGACTTACGTATTTTAAACATGCTAACCTTTAGCCCGGTAAGCAAATTAAAAAAAACGCAATATGTAGGCTACACGAGCACGGAGACGTCGAGTAAACAAAACAAATGCGTTAAACAAATTCGTACACGTTATTTATCAATTTAACTCTAGAATTAAAGGATATACAACGAGAAACAACGTTTGACAACCTTTAAACAGTTTTAATAACTATCTCAAAAATTATCGCTCTGATGCAAACAACTGATGAGTTATCTACTTAAATTTGATGAACAAAACGACTTACGTATTTTAAACATGCTAACCTTTAGCCCGGTAAGCAAATTAAAAAAAAAAACGCAATATGTAGGCTACAAGAGAACGGAGACGTCGAGTAACAAAAACAAATGCGTTAAACAAATTCGTACACGTTATTTATCAATTTAACTCTAGAATTAAAGGATATACAACGAGAAACAACGTTTGACAACCTTTAAACAGTTTTAATAACTATCTCAAAAATTATCGCTCTGATGCAAACAACTGATGAGTTATCTACTTAAATATGATGAACAAAACGACTTACGTATTTTAAACATGCTAACCTTTAGCCCGGTAAGCAAATTAAAAAAAAAACGCAATATGTAGGCTACACGAGAACGGAGACGTCGAGTAACCAAAACAAATGCGTTAAACAAATTCGTACACGTTATTTATCAATTTAACTCTAGAATTAAAGGATATACAACGAGAAACAACGTTTGACAACCTTTAAACAGTTTTAATAACTATCTCAAAAATTATCGCTCTGATGCAAACAACTGATGAGTTATCTACTTAAATTTGATGAACAAAACGACTTACGTATTTTAAACATGCTAACCTTTAGCCCGGTAAGCAAATTAAAAAAAACGCAATATGTAGGCTACACGAGAACGGAGACGTCGAGTAACCAAAACAAATTCGTACACGTTATTTATCAATTTAACTCTAGAATTAAAGGATATACAACGAGAAACAACGTTTGACAACCTTTAAACAGTTTTAATAACTATCTCAAAAATTATCGCTCTGATGCAAACAACTGATGAGTTATCTACTTAAATTTGATGAACAAAACGACTTACGTATTTTAAACATGCTAACCTTTAGCCCGGTAAGCAAATTAAAAAAAAAAACGCAATATGTAGGCTACACGAGAACGGAGACGTCGAGTAACCAAAACAAATGCGTTAAACAAATTCGTACACGTTATTTATCAATTTAACTCTAGAATTAAAGGATATACAACGAGAAACAACGTTTGACAACCTTTAAACAGTTTTAATAACTATCTCAAAAATTATCGCTCTGATGCAAACAACTGATGAGTTATCTACTTAAATATGATGAACAAAACGACTTACGTATTTTAAACATGCTAACCTTTAGCCCGGTAAGCAAATTAAAAAAAAAACGCAATATGTAGGCTACACGAGAACGGTGACGTCGAGTAACCAAAACAAATGCGTTAAACAAATTCGTACACGTTATTTATCAATTTAACTCTAGAATTAAAGGATATACAACGAGAAACAACGTTTGACAACCTTTAAACAGTTTTAATAACTATCTCAACAATTGTCGCTCTGATGCAAACAACTGATGAGTTATCTACTTAAATTTGATGAACAAAACGACTTACGTATTTTAAACATGCTAACCTTTAGCCCGGTAAGCAAATTAAAAAAAAACGCAATATGTAGGCTACACGAGAACGGAGACGTCGAGTAACCAAAACAAATGCGTTAAACAAATTCGTACACGTTATTTATCAATTTAACTCTAGAATTAAAGGATATACAAAGAGAAACAACGTTTGACAACCTTTAAACAGTTTTAATAACTATCTCAAAAATTATCGCTCTGATGCAAACAACTGATGAGTTATCTACTTAAATTTGATGAACAAAACGACTTACGTATTTTAAACATGCTAACCTTTAGCCCGGTAAGCAAATTAAAAAAAAACGCAATATGTAGGCTACACGAGAACGGAGACGTCGAGTAACCAAAACAAATGCGTTAAACAAATTCGTACACGTTATTTATCAATTTAACTCTAGAATTAAAGGATATACAACGAGAAACAACGTTTGACAACCTTTAAACAGTTTTAATAACTATCTCAAAAATTATCGCTCTGATGCAAACAACTGATGAGTTATCTACTTAAATTTGATGAACAAAACGACTTACGTATTTTCAACATGCTAACCTTTAGCCCGGTAAGCAAATTAAAAAAAAAACGCAATATGCAGGCTACACGAGAACGGAGACGTCGAGTAACCAAAACAAATGCGTTAAACAAATTCGTACACGTTATTTATCAATTTAACTCTAGAATTAAAGGATATACAACGAGAAACAACGTTTGACAACCTTTAAACAGTTTTAATAACTATCTCAAAAATTATCGCTCTGATGCAAACAACTGATGAGTTATCTACTTAAATTTGATGAACAAAACGACTTACGTATTTTAAACATGCTAACCTTTAGCCCGGTAAGCAAATTAAAAAAAAACGCAATATGTAGGCTACACGAGAACGGAGACGTCGAGTAACCAAAACAAATGCGTTAAACAAATTCGTACACGTTATTTATCAATTTAACTCTAGAATTAAAGGATATACAACGAGAAACAACGTTTGACAACCTTTAAACAGTTTTAATAACTATCTCAAAAATGATCGCTTTGATGCAAACAACTGATGAGTTATCTACTTAAATTTGATGAACAAAACGACTTACGTATTTTAAACATGCTAACCTTTAGCCCGGTAAGCAAATTAAAAAAAAACGCAATATGTAGGCTACACGAGAACGGAGACGTCGAGTAACCAAAACAAATGCGTTAAACAAATTCGTACACGTTATTTATCAATTTAACTCTAGAATTAAAGGATATACAACGAGAAACAACGTTTGACAACCTTTAAACAGTTTTAATAACTATCTCAAAAATTATCGCTCTGATGCAAACAACTGATGAGTTATCTACTTAAATTTGATGAACAAAACGACTTACGTATTTTAAACATGCTAACCTTTAGCCCGGTAAGCAAATTAAAAAAAAAAACGCAATATGTAGGCTACAAGAGAACGGAGACGTCGAGTAACCAAAACAAATGCGTTAAACAAATTCGTACACGTTATTTATCAATTTAACTCTAGAATTAAAGGATATACAACGAGAAACAACGTTTGACAACCTTTAAACAGTTTTAATAACTATCTCAAAAATTATCGCTCTGATGCAAACAACTGATGAGTTATCTACTTAAATATGATGAACAAAACGACTTACGTATTTTAAACATGCTAACCTTTAGCCCGGTAAGCAAATTAAAAAAAAAACGCAATATGTAGGCTACACGAGAACGGAGACGTCGAGTAACCAAAACAAATGCGTTAAACAAATTCGTACACGTTATTTATCAATTTAACTCTAGAATTAAAGGATATACAACGAGAAACAACGTTTGACAACCTTTAAACAGTTTTAATAACTATCTCAAAAATTATCGCTCTGATACAAACAACTGATGAGTTATCTACTTAAATTTGATGAACAAAACGACTTACGTATTTTAAACATGCTAACCTTTAGCCCGGTAAGCAAATTAAAAAAAAAAACGCAATATGTAGGCTACTCGAGAACGGAGACGTCGAGTAACCAAAACAAATGCGTTAAACAAATTCAGAGCATCAGAGCGACAATTTTTGAGATAGTTATTAAAACTGTTTAAAGGTTGTCAAACGTTGTTTCTCGTTGTATATCCTTTAATTCTAGAGTTAAATTGATAAATAACGTGTACGAATTTGTTTAACGCATTTGTTTTGGTTACTCGACGTCTCCGTTCTCGTGTAGCCTACATATTGCGTTTTTTTTTAATTTGCTTACCGGGCTAAAGGTTAGCATGTTTAAAATACGTAAGTCGTTTTTTTCATCAAATTTAAGTAGATAACTCATCAGTTGTTTGCATCAGAGCGACAATTTTTGAGATAGTTATTAAAACTGTTTAAAGGTTGTCAAACGTTGTTTCTCGTTGTATATCCTTTAATTCTAGAGTTAAATTGATAAATAACGTGTACGAATTTGTTTAACGCATTTGTTTTGGTTACTCGACGTCTCCGTTCTCGTGTAGCCTACATATTGCGTTTTTTTTTTAATTTGCTTACCGGGCTAAAGGTTAGCATGTTTAAAATACGTAAGTCGTTTTGTTTATCAAATTTAAGTAGGTAACTCATCAGTTGTTTGCATCAGAGCGATAATTTTTGAGATAGTTATTAAAACTGTTTAAAGGTTGTCAAACGTTGTTTCTCGTTGTATATCCTTTAATTCTAGAGTTAAATTGATAAATAACGTGTACGAATTTGTTTAACGCATTTGTTTTGGTTACTCGACGTCTCCGTTCTCGTGTAGCCTACATATTGCGTTTTTTTTTAATTTGCTTACCGGGCTAAAGGTTAGCATGTTTAAAATACGTAAGTCGTTTTGTTCATCAAATTTAAGTAGATAACTCATCAGTTGTTTGCATCAGAGCGATAATTTTTGAGATAGTTATTAAAACTGTTTAAAGGTTGTCAAACGTTGTTTCTCGTTGTATATCCTTTAATTCTAGAGTTAAATTGATAAATAACGTGTACGAATTTGTTTAACGCATTTGTTTTGGTTACTCGACGTCTCCGTTCTCGTGTAGCCTACATATTGCGTTTTTTTTTAATTTGCTTACCGGGCTAAAGGTTAGCATGTTTAAAATACGTAAGTCGTTTTGTTCATCAAATTTAAGTAGATAACTCATCAGTTGTTTGCATCAGAGCGATAATTTTTGAGATAGTTATTAAAACTGTTTAAAGGTTGTCAAACGTTGTTTCTCGTTGTATATCCTTTAATTCTAGAGTTAAATTGATAAATAACGTGTACGAATTTGTTTAACGCATTTGTTTTGGTTACTCGACGTCTCCGTTCTCGTGTAGCCTACATATTGCGTTTTTTTTTAATTTGCTTACCGGGCTAAAGGTTAGCATGTTTAAAATACGTAAGTCGTTTTGTTCATCAAATTTAAGTAGATAACTCATCAGTTGTTTGCATCAGAGCGACAATTGTTGAGATAGTTATTAAAACTGTTTAAAGGTTGTCAAACGTTGTTTCTCGTTGTATATCCTTTAATTCTAGAGTTAAATTGATAAATAACGTGTACGAATTTGTTTAACGCATTTGTTTTGGTTACTCGACGTCTCCGTTCTCGTGTAGCCTACATATTGCGTTTTTTTTTTAATTTGCTTACCGGGCTAAAGGTTAGCATGTTTAAAATACGTAAGTCGTTTTGTTCAACAAATTTAAGTAGATAACTCATCAGTTGTTTGCATCAGAGCGACAATTTTTGAGATAGTTATTAAAACTGTTTAAAGGTTGTCAAACGTTGTTTCTCGTTGTATATTCTTTAATTCTAGGGTTAAATTGATAAATAACGTGTACGAATTTGTTTAACGCATTTGTTTTGGTTACTCGACGTCTCCGTTCTCGTCTAGCCTACATATTGCGTTTTTTTTTAATTTGCTTACCGGGCTAAAGGTTAGCATGTTTAAAATACGTAAGTCGTTTTGTTCATCAAATTTAAGTAGATAACTCATCAGTTGTTTGCATCAGAGCGATAATTTTTGAGATAGTTATTAAAACTGTTTAAAGGTTGTCAAACGTTGTTTCTCGTTGTATATCCTTTAATTCTAGAGTTAAATTGATAAATAGCGTGTACGAATTTGTTTAACGCATTTGTTTTGGTTACTCGACGTCTCCGTTCTCGTGTAGCCTACATATTGCGTTTTTTTTTAATTTGCTTACCGGGCTAAAGGTTAGCATGTTTAAAATACGTAAGTCGTTTTGTTCATCAAATTTAAGTAGATAACTCATCAGTTGTTTGCATCAGAGCGACAATTGTTGAGATAGTTATTAAAACTGTTTAAAGGTTGTCAAACGTTGTTTCTCGTTGTATATCCTTTAATTCTAGAGTTAAATTGATAAATAACGTGTACGAATTTGTTTAACGCATTTGTTTTGGTTCCTCGACGTCGTTTTGTTCATCAAATTTAAGTAGATAACTCATCAGTTGTTTGCATCAGAGCGATAATTTTTAGATAGTTATTAAAACTGTTTAAGGGTTGTCAAACGTTGTTTCTCGTTGTATATCCTTTAATTCTAGAGTTAAATTGATAAATAACGTGTACGAATTTGTTTAACGCATTTGTTTTGGTTCCTCGACGTCTCCGTTCTCGTGTAGCCTACATATTGCGTTTTTTTTTTTAATTTGCTTACCGGGCTAAAAGTTAGCATGTTTAAAATACGTAAGTCGTTTTGTTCAACAAATTTAAGTAGATAACTCATAAGTTGTTTGCATCAGAGCGACAATATTTTTGAGATAGTTATTAAAACTGTTTAAAGGTTGTCAAACGTTGTTTCTCGTTGTATATCCTTTAATTCTAGAGTTAAATTGATAAATAACGTGTACGAATTTGTTTAACGCATTTGTTTTGGTTACTCGACGTCTTCGTTCTCGTGTAGCCTACATATTGCGTTTTTTTTTTAATTTGCTTACCGGGCTAAAGGTTAGCATGCTTAAAATACGTAAGTCGTTTTGTTCAACAAATTTAAGTAGATAACTCATCAGTTGTTTGCATCAGAGCGATAATTTTTGAGATAGTTATTAAAACTGTTTAAAGGTTGTCAAACGTTGTTTCTCGTTGTATATTCTTTAATTCTAGAGTTAAATTGATAAATAACGTGTACGAATTTGTTTAACGCATTTGTTTTGGTTACTCGACGTCTCCGTTCTCGTGTAGCCTACATATTGCGTTTTTTTTTAATTTCCTTACCGGGCTAAAGGTTAGCATGTTTAAAATACGTAAGTCGTTTTGTTCATCAAATTTAAGTAGATAACTCATCAGTTGTTTGCATCAGAGCGACAATTGTTGAGATAGTTATTAAAACTGTTTAAAGGTTGTCAAACGTTGTTTCTCGTTGTATATCCTTTAATTCTAGAGTTAAATTGATAAATAACGTGTACGAATTTGTTTAACGCATTTGTTTTGGTTACTCGACGTCTCCGTTCTCGTGTAGCCTACATATTGCGTTTTTTTTTTAATTTGCTTACCGGGCTAAAGGTTAGCATGTTTAAAATACGTAAGTCGTTTTGTTTATCAAATTTAAGTAGATAACTCATCAGTTGTTTGCATCAGAGCGATAATTTTTGAGATAGTTATTAAAACTGTTTAAAGGTTGTCAAACGTTGTTTCTCGTTGTATATCCTTTAATTCTAGAGTTAAATTGATAAATAACGTGTACGAATTTGTTTAACGCATTTGTTTTGGTTACTCGACGTCTCCGTTCTCGTGTAGCCTACATATTGCGTTTTTTTTAATTTGCTTACCGGGCTAAAGGTTAGCATGTTTAAAATACGTAAGTCGTTTTGTTCATCAAATTTAAGTAGATAACTCATCAGTTGTTTGCATCAGAGCGATAATTTTTGAGATAGTTATTAAAACTGTTTAAAGGTTGTCAAACGTTGTTTCTCGTTGTATATCTTTTAATTCTAGAGTTAAATTGATAAATAACGTGTACGAATTTGTTTAACGCATTTGTTTTGGTTACTCGACGTCTCCGTTCTCGTGTAGCCTACATATTGCGTTTTTTTTAATTTGCTTACCGGGCTAAAGGTTAGCATGTTTAAAATACGTAAGTCGTTTTGTTCATCAAATTTAAGTAGATAACTCATCAGTTGTTTGCATCAGAGCGATAATTTTTGAGATAGTTATTAAAACTGTTTAAAGGTTGTCAAACGTTGTTTCTTGTTGTATATCCTTTAATTCTAGAGTTAAATTGATAAATAACGTGTACGAATTTGTTTAACGCATTTGTTTTGGTTACTCGACGTCTCCGTTCTCGTGTAGCCTACATATTGCGTTTTTTTTTTAATTTGCTTACCGGGCTAAAGGTTAGCATGTTTAAAATACGTAAGTCGTTTTGTTTATCAAATTTAAGTAGATAACTCATCAGTTGTTTGCATCAGAGCGATAATTTTTGAGATAGTTATTAAAACTGTTTAAAGGTTGTCAAACGTTGTTTCTCGTTGTATATCCTTTAATTCTAGAGTTAAATTGATAAATAACGTGTACGAATTTGTTTAACGCATTTGTTTTGGTTACTCGACGTCTCCGTTCTCGTGTAGCCTACATATTGCGTTTTTTTTAATTTGCTTACCGGGCTAAAGGTTAGCATGTTTAAAATACGTAAGTCGTTTTGTTCATCAAATTTAAGTAGATAACTCATCAGTTGTTTGCATCAGAGCGATAATTTTTGAGATAGTTATTAAAACTGTTTAAAGGTTGTCAAACGTTGTTTCTCGTTGTATATCTTTTAATTCTAGAGTTAAATTGATAAATAACGTGTACGAATTTGTTTAACGCATTTGTTTTGGTTACTCGACGTCTCCGTTCTCGTGTAGCCTACATATTGCGTTTTTTTTAATTTGCTTACCGGGCTAAAGGTTAGCATGTTTAAAATACGTAAGTCGTTTTGTTCATCAAATTTAAGTAGATAACTCATCAGTTGTTTGCATCAGAGCGATAATTTTTGAGATAGTTATTAAAACTGTTTAAAGGTTGTCAAACGTTGTTTCTTGTTGTATATCCTTTAATTCTAGAGTTAAATTGATAAATAACGTGTACGAATTTGTTTAACGCATTTGTTTTGGTTACTCGACGTCTCCGTTCTCGTGTAGCCTACATATTGCGTTTTTTTTTAATTTGCTTACCGGGCTAAAGGTTAGCATGTTTAAAATACGTAAGTCGTTTTGTTCATCAAATTTAAGTAGATAACTCATCAGTTGTTTGCATCAGAGCGACAATTGTTGAGATAGTTATTAAAACTGTTTAAAGGTTGTCAAACGTTGTTTCTCGTTGTATATCCTTTAATTCTAGAGTTAAATTGATAAATAACGTGTACGAATTTGTTTAACGCATTTGTTTTGGTTACTCGACGTCTCCGTTCTCGTGTAGCCTACATATTGCGTTTTTTTTTTAATTTGCTTACCGGGCTAAAGGTTAGCATGTTTAAAATACGTAAGTCGTTTTGTTCAACAAATTTAAGTAGATAACTCATCAGTTGTTTGCATCAGAGCGACAATTTTTGAGATAGTTATTAAAACTGTTTAAAGGCTGTCAAACGTTGTTTCTCGTTGTATATTCTTTAATTCTAGGGTTAAATTGATAAATAACGTGTACGAATTTGTTTAACGCATTTGTTTTGGTTACTCGACGTCTCCGTTCTCGTCTAGCCTACATATTGCGTTTTTTTTTAATTTGCTTACCGGGCTAAAGGTTAGCATGTTTAAAATACGTAAGTCGTTTTGTTCATCAAATTTAAGTAGATAAATCATCAGTTGTTTGCATCAGAGCGATAATTTTTGAGATAGTTATTAAAACTGTTTAAAGGTTGTCAAACGTTGTTTCTCGTTGTATATCCTTTAATTCTAGAGTTAAATTGATAAATAACGTTTACTAATTTGTTTAACGCATTTGTTTTGGTTACTCGACGTCTCCGTTCTCGTGTAGCCTACATATTGCGTTTTTTTTTAATTTGCTTACCGGGCTAAAGGTTAGCATGTTTAAAATACGTAAGTCGTTTTGTTCATCAAATTTAAGTAGATAACTCATCAGTTGTTTGCATCAGAGCGATAATTTTTGAGATAGTTATTAAAACTGTTTAAAGGTTGTCAAACGTTGTTTCTCGTTGTATATCCTTTAATTCTAGAGTTAAATTGATAAATAGCGTGTACGAATTTGTTTAACGCATTTGTTTTGGTTACTCGACGTCTCCGTTCTCGTGTAGCCTACATATTGCGTTTTTTTTTAATTTGCTTACCGGGCTAAAGGTTAGCATGTTTAAAATACGTAAGTCGTTTTGTTCATCAAATTTAAGTAGATAACTCATCAGTTGTTTGCATCAGAGCGACAATTTTTGAGATAGTTATTAAAACTGTTTAAAGGTTGTCAAACGTTGTTTCTCGTTGTATATCCTTTAATTCTGATAAATAGCGTGTACGAATTTGTTTAACGCATTTGTTTTGGTTACTCGACGTCTCCGTTCTCGTGTAGCCAACATATTGCGTTTTTTTTTAATTTGCTTACCGGGCTAAAGGTTAGCATGTTTAAAATACGTAAGTCGTTTTGTTCATCAAATTTAAGTAGATAACTCATCAGTTGTTTGCATCAGAGCGACAATTGTTGAGATAGTTATTAAAACTGTTTAAAGGTTGTCAAACGTTGTTTCTCGTTGTATATCCTTTAATTCTAGAGTTAAATTGATAAATAACGTGTACGAATTTGTTTAACGCATTTGTTTTGGTTACTCGACGTCTCCGTTCTCGTGTAGCCTACATATTGCGTTTTTTTTTTAATTTGCTTACCGGGCTAAAGGTTAGCATGTTTAAAATACGTAAGACGTTTTGTTCATCAAATTTAAGTAGATAACTCATCAGTTGTTTGCATCAGAGCGATAATTTTGTAGATAGTTATTAAAACTGTTTAAGGGTTGTCAAACGTTGTTTCTCGTTGTATATCCTTTAATTCTAGAGTTAAATTGATAAATAACGTGTACGAATTTGTTTAACGCATTTGTTTTGGTTCCTCGACGTCTCCGTTCTCGTGTAGCCTACATATTGCGTTTTTTTTTAATTTGCTTACCGGGCTAAAGGTTAGCATGTTTAAAATACGTAAGTCGTTTTGTTCAACAAATTTAAGTAGATAACTCATCAGTTGTTTGCATCAGAGCGACAATTTTTGAGATAGTTATTAAAACTGTTTAAAGGTTGTCAAACGTTGTTTCTCGTTGTATATCCTTTAATTCTAGAGTTAAATTGATAAATAACGTGTACGAATTTGTTTAACGCATTTGTTTTGGTTACTCGACGTCTTCGTTCTCGTGTAGCCTACATATTGCGTTTTTTTTTAAATTTGCTTACCGGGCTAAAGGTTAGCATGCTTAAAATACGTAAGTCGTTTTGTTCAACAAATTTAAGTAGATAACTCATCAGTTGTTTGCATCAGAGCGATAATTTTTGAGATAGTTATTAAAACTGTTTAAAGGTTGTCAAACGTTGTTTCTCGTTGTATATCCTTTAATTCTAGAGTTAAATTGATAAATAACGTGTACGAATTTGTTTAACGCATTTGTTTTGGTTACTCGACGTCTCCGTTCTCGTGTAGCCTACATATTGCGTTTTTTTTTTTAATTTGCTTACCGGGCTAAAGGTTAGCATGTTTAAAATACGTAAGTCGTTTTATTCATCATATTTAAGTAGATAACTCATCAGTTGTTTGCATCAGAGCGATAATTTTTGAGATAGTTATTAAAACTGTTTAAAGGTTGTCAAACGTTGTTTCTCGTTGTATATCCTTTAATTCTAGAGTTAATTTGATAAATAACGTGTACGAATTTGTTTAACGCATTTGTTTTGGTTACTCGACGTCTCCGTTCTCGTGTAGCCTACATATTGGGTTTTTTTTTTTAATTTGCTTACCGGGCTAAAGGTTAGCATGTTTAAAATACGTAAGTCGTTTTGTTCATCAAATTTAAGTAGATAACTCATCAGTTGTTTGCATCAGAGCGATAATTTTTGAGATTGTATATCCTTTAATTCTAGAGTTAAATTGATAAATAACGTGTACGAATTTGTTTAACGCATTTGTTTTGGTTACTCGACGTCTCCGTTCTCGTGTAGCCTACATATTGCGTTTTTTTTTTAATTTGATTACCGGGCTAAAGGTTAGCATGTTTAAAATACGTAAGTCGTTTTGTTTATCAAATTTAAGTAGATAACTCATCAGTTGTTTGCATCAGAGCGATAATTTTTGAGATAGTTATTAAAACTGTTTAAAGGTTGTCAAACGTTGTTTCTCGTTGTATATCCTTTAATTCTAGAGGTAAATTGATAAATAACGTGTACGAATTTGTTTAACGCATTTGTTTTGGTTACTCGACGTCTCCGTTCTCGTGTAGCCTACATATTGCGTTTTTTTTAATTTGCTTACCGGGCTAAAGGTTAGCATGTTTAAAATACGTAAGTCGTTTTGTTCATCAAATTTAAGTAGATAACTCATCAGTTGTTTGCATCAGAGCGATAATTTTTGAGATAGTTATTAAAACTGTTTAAAGGTTGTCAAACGTTGTTTCTCGTTGTATATCCTTTTAATTCTAGAGTTAAATTGATAAATAACGTGTACGAATTTGTTTAACGTATTTGTTTTGGTTACTCGACGTCTCCGTTCTCGTGTAGCCTACATATTGCGTTTTTTTTTAATTTGCTTACCGGGCTAAAGGTTAGCATGTTTAAAATACGTAAGTCGTTTTGTTCATCAAATTTAAGTAGATAACTCATCAGTTGTTTGCATCAGAGCGATAATTTTTGAGATAGTTATTAAAACTGTTTAAAGGTTGTCAAACGTTGTTTCTTGTTGTATATCCTTTAATTCTAGAGTTAAATTGATAAATAACGTGTACGAATTTGTTTAACGCATTTGTTTTGGTTACTCGACGTCTCCGTTCTCGTGTAGCCTACATATTGCGTTTTTTTTTAATTTGCTTACCGGGCTAAAGGTTAGCATGTTTAAAATACGTAAGTCGTTTTGTTCATCAAATTTAAGTAGATAACTCATCAGTTGTTTGCATCAGAGCGACAATTGTTGAGATAGTTATTAAAACTGTTTAAAGGTTGTCAAACGTTGTTTCTCGTTGTATATCCTTTAATTCTAGAGTTAAATTGATAAATAACGTGTACGAATTTGTTTAACGCATTTGTTTTGGTTACTCGACGTCTCCGTTCTCGTGTAGCCTACATATTGCGTTTTTTTTTAATTTGCTTACCGGGCTAAAGGTTAGCATGTTTAAAATACGTAAGTCGTTTTGTTCAACAAATTTAAGTAGATAACTCATCAGTTGTTTGCATCAGAGCGACAATTTTTGAGATAGTTATTAAAACTGTTTAAAGGTTGTCAAACGTTGTTTCTCGTTGTATATTCTTTAATTCTAGGGTTAAATTGATAAATAACGTGTACGAATTTGTTTAACGCATTTGTTTTGGTTACTCGACGTCTCCGTTCTCGTGTAGCCTACATATTGCTTTTTTTTAATTTGCTTACCGGGCTAAAGGTTAGCATGTTTAAAATACGTAAGTCGTTTTGTTCATCAAATTTAAGTAGATAACTCATCAGTTGTTTGCATCAGAGCGACAATTGTTGAGATAGTTATTAAAACTGTTTAAAGGTTGTCAAACGTTGTTTCTCGTTGTATATCCTTTAATTCTAGAGTTAAATTGATAAATAACGTGTACGAATTTGTTTAACGCATTTGTTTTGGTTACTCGACGTCTCCGTTCTCGTGTAGCCTACATATTGCGTTTTTTTTTTAATTTGCTTACCGGGCTAAAGGTTAGCATGTTTAAAATACGTAAGTCGTTTTGTTCATCAAATTTAAGTAGATAACTCATCAGTTGTTTGCATCAGAGCGATAATTTTTTAGATAGTTATTAAAACTGTTTAAGGGTTGTCAAACGTTGTTTCTCGTTGTATATCCTTTAATTCTAGAGTTAAATTGATAAATAACGTGTACGAATTTGTTTAACGCATTTGTTTTGCTTCCTCGACGTCTCCGTTCTCGTGTAGCCTACATATTGCGTTTTTTTTTTAATTTGCTTACCGGGCTAAAGGTTAGCATGTTTAAAATACGTAAGTCGTTTTGTTCAACAAATTTAAGTAGATAACTCATCAGTTGTTTGCATCAGAGCGATAATTTTTGAGATAGTTATTAAAACTGTTTAAATGTTGTCAAACGTTGTTTCTCGTTGTATATCCTTTAATTCTAGAGTTAAATTGATAAATAACGTGTACGAATTTGTTTAACGCATTTGTTTTGGTTACTCGACGTCTCCGTTCTCGTGTAGCCTACATATTGCGTTTTTTTTTTAATTTGCTTACCGAGCTAAAGGTTAGCATGTTTAAAATACGTAAGTCGTTTTATTCATCATATTTAAGTAGATAACTCATCAGTTGTTTGCATCAGAGCGATAATTTTTGAGATAGTTATTAAAACTGTTTAAAGGTTGTCAAACGTTGTTTCTCGTTGTATATCCTTTAATTCTAGAGTTAAATTGATAAATAACGTGTACGAATTTGTTTAACGCATTTGTTTTGGTTACTCGACGTCTCCGTTCTCGTGTAGCCTACATATTGGGTTTTTTTTTTTAATTTGCTTACCGGGCTAAAGGTTAGCATGTTTAAAATACGTAAGTCGTTTTGTTCATCAAATTTAAGTAGATAACTCATCAGTTGTTTGCATCAGAGCGATAATTTTTGAGATAGTTATTAAAACTGTTTAAAGGTTGTCAAACGTTGTTTCTCGTTGTATATTCTTTAATTCTAGAGTTAAATTGATAAATAACGTGTACGAATTTGTTTAACGCATTTGTTTTGGTTACTCGACGTCTCCGTTCTCGTGTAGCCTACATATTGCGTTTTTTTTTTAATTTGCTTACCGGGCTAAAGGTTAGCATGTTTAAAATACGTAAGTCGTTTTGTTCATCAAATTTAAGTAGATAACTCATCAGTTGTTTGCATCAGAGCGACAATTGTTGAGATAGTTATTAAAACTGTTTAAAGGTTGTCAAACGTTGTTTCTCGTTGTATATCCTTTAATTCTAGAGTTAAATTGATAAATAACGTGTACGAATTTGTTTAACGCATTTGTTTTGGTTACTCGACGTCTCCGTTCTCGTGTAGCCTACATATTGCGTTTTTTTTTTAATTTGCTTACCGGGCTAAAGGTTAGCATGTTTAAAATACGTAAGTCGTTTTGTTCAACAAATTTAAGTAGATAACTCATCAGTTGTTTGCATCAGAGCGACAATTTTTGAGATAGTTATTAAAACTGTTTAAAGGTTGTCAAACGTTGTTTCTCGTTGTATATTCTTTAATTCTAGGGTTAAATTGATAAATAACGTGTACGAATTTGTTTAACGCATTTGTTTTGGTTACTCGACGTCTCCGTTCTCGTCTAGCCTACATATTGCGTTTTTTTTAATTTGCTTACCGGGCTAAAGGTTAACATGTTTAAATACGTAAGTCGTTTTGTTCATCAAATTTAAGTAGATAACTCATCAGTTGTTTGCATCAGAGCGATAATTTTTGAGATAGTTATTAAAACTGTTTAAAGGTTGTCAAACGTTGTTTCTCGTTGTATATCCTTTAACTCTAGAGTTAAATTGATAAATAACGTTTACGAATTTGTTTAACGCATTTGTTTTGGTTACTCGACGTCTCCGTTCTCGTGTAGCCTACATATTGCGTTTTTTTTTAATTTGCTTACCGGGCTAAAGGTTAGCATGTTTAAAATACGTAAGTCGTTTTGTTCATCAAATTTAAGTAGATAACTCATCAGTTGTTTGCATCAGAGCGATAATTTTTGAGATAGTTATTAAAACTGTTTAAAGGTTGTCAAACGTTGTTTCTCGTTGTATATCCTTTAATTCTAGAGTTAAATTGATAAATAACGTGTACGAATTTGTTTAACGCATTTGTTTTGGTTACTCGACGTCTCCGTTCTCGTGTAGCCTACATATTGCGTTTTTTTTTAATTTGCTTACCGGGCTAAAGGTTAGCATGTTTAAAATACGTAAGTCGTTTTGTTCATCAAATTTAAGTAGATAACTCATCAGTTGTTTGCATCAGAGCGACAATTGTTGAGATAGTTATTAAAACTGTTTAAAGGTTGTCAAACGTTGTTTCTCGTTGTATATCCTTTAATTCTAGAGTTAAATTGATAAATGACGTGTACGAATTTGTTTAACGCATTTGTTTTGGTTACTCGACGTCTCCGTTCTCGTGTAGCCTACATATTGCGTTTTTTTTTAATTTGCTTACCGGGCTAAAGGTTAGCATGTTTAAAATACGTAAGTCGTTTTGTTCATCAAATTTAAGTAGATAACTCATCAGTTGTTTGCATCAGAGCGATAATTTTTTAGATAGTTATTAAAACTGTTTAAGGGTTGTCAAACGTTGTTTCTCGTTGTATATCCTTTAATTCTAGAGTTAGATTGATAAATAACGTGTACGAATTTGTTTAACGCATTTGTTTTGGTTCCTCGACGTCTCCGTTCTCGTGTAGCCTACATATTGCGTTTTTTTTTTAATTTGCTTACCGGGCTAAAGGTTAGCATGTTTAAAATACGTAAGTCGTTTTGTTCAACAAATTTAAGTAGATAACTCATCAGTTGTTTGCATCAGAGCGACAATTTTTGAGATAGTTATTAAAACTGTTTAAAGGTTGTCAAACGTTGTTTCTCGTTGTATATCCTTTAATTCTAGAGTTAAATTGATAAATAACGTGTACGAATTTGTTTAACGCATTTGTTTTGGTTACTCGACGTCTTCGTTCTCGTGTAGCCTACATATTGCGTTTTTTTTTTAATTTGCTTACCGGGCTAAAGGTTAGCATGCTTAAAATACGTAAGTCGTTTTGTTCAACAAATTTAAGTAGATAACTCATCAGTTGTTTGCATCAGAGCGATAATTTTTGAGATAGTTATTAAAACTGTTTAAAAGTTGTCAAACGTTGTTTTTCGTTGTATATCCTTTAATTCTAGAGTTAAATTGATAAATAACGTGTACGAATTTGTTTAACGCATTTGTTTTGGTTACTCGACGTCTCCGTTCTCGTGTAGCCTACATATTGCGTTTTTTTTTTTAATTTGCTTACCGGGCTAAAGGTTAGCATGTTTAAAATACGTAAGTCGTTTTATTCATCATATTTAAGTAGATAACTCATCAGTTGTTTGCATCAGAGCGATAATTTTTGAGATAGTTATTAAAACTGTTTAAAGGTTGTCAAACGTTGTTTCTCGTTGTATATCCTTTAATTCTAGAGTTAAATTGATAAATAACGTGTACGAATTTGTTTAACGCATTTGTTTTGGTTACTCGACGTCTCCGTTCTCGTGTAGCCTACATATTGCGTTTTTTTTTTTAATTTGCTTACCGGGCTAAAGGTTAGCATGTTTAAAATACGTAAGTCGTTTTGTTCATCAAATTTAAGTAGATAACTCATCAGTTGTTTGCATCAGAGCGATAATTTTTGAGATAGTTATTAAAACTGTTTAAAGGTTGTCAAACGTTGTTTCTCGTTGTATATTCTTTAATTCTAGAGTTAAATTGATAAATAACGTGTACGAATTTGTTCAACGCATTTGTTTTGGTTACTCGACGTCTCCGTTCTCGTGTAGCCTACATATTGCGTTTTTTTTTTAATTTGCTTACCGGGCTAAAGGTTAGCATGTTTAAAATACGTAAGTCGTTTTGTTCATCATATTTAAGTAGATAACTCATCAGTTGTTTGCATCAGAGCGATAATTTTTGAGATAGTTATTAAAACTGTTTAAAGGTTGTCAAACGTTGTTTCTCGTTGTATATCCTTTAATTCTAGAGTTAAATTGATAAATAACGTGTACGAATTTGTTTAACGCATTTGTTTTGGTTACTCGACGTCTCCGTTCTCGTGTAGCCTACATATGCGTTTTTTTTTAATTTGCTTACCGGGCTAAAGGTTAGCATGTTTAAAATACGTAAGTCGTTTTGTTCATCAAATTTAAGTAGATAACTCATCAGTTGTTTGCATCAGAGCGATAATTTTTGAGATAGTTATTAAAACTGTTTAAAGGTTGTCAAACGTTGTTTCTCGTTGTATATCCTTAAATTGTAGAGTTAAATTGATAAATAACGTGTAAGAATTTGTTTAACGCATTTGTTTTGGTTACTCGACGTCTCCGTTCTCGTGTAGCCTACATATTGCGTTTTTTTTTTAATTTGCTTACCGGGCTAAAGGTTAGCATGTCTAAAATACGTAAGTCGTTTCGTTCATCATATTTAAGTAGATAACTCATCAGTTGTTTGCATCAGAGCGATAATTTTTGAGATAGTTATTAAAACTGTTTAAAGGTTGTCAAACGTTGTTTCTCGTTGTATATCCTTTAATTCTAGAGTTAAATTGATAAATAACGTGTACGAATTTGTTTAACGCATTTGTTTTGGTTACTCGACGTCTCCGTTCTCGTGTGGCCTACATATTGCGTTTTTTTTTTAATTTGCTTACCGGGCTAAAGGTTAGCATGTTTAAAATACGTAAGTCGTTTTGTTCATCAAATTTAAGTAGATAACTCATCAGTTGTTTGCATCAGAGCGATAATTTTTGAGATAGTTATTAAAACTGTTTAAAGGTTGTCAAACGTTGTTTCTCGTTGTATATCCTTTAATTCTAGAGTTAAATTGATAAATAACGTGTACGAATTTGTTTAACGCATTTGTTTTGGTTACTCGACGTCTCCGTTCTCGTGTAGCCTACATATTGCGTTTTTTTTTTAATTTTCTTACCGGGCTAAAGGTTAGCATGTTTAAAATACGTAAGTCGTTTTGTTCATCAAATTTAAGTAGATAACTCATCAGTTGTTTGCATCAGAGCGATAATTTTTGAGATAGTTATTAAAACTGTTTAAAGGTTGTCAAACGTTGTTTCTCGTTGTATATCCTTTAATTCTAGAGTTAAATTGATAAATAACGTGTACGAATTTGGTTAACGCATTTGTTTTGGTTACTCGACGTCTCCGTTCTCGTGTAGACTACATATTGCGTTTTTTTTTAATTTGCTTACCGGGCTAAAGGTTAGCATGCTTAAAATACATAAGTCGTTTTGTTCATATTTAAGTAGATAACTCATCAGTTGTTTGCATCAGAGCGATAATTTTTGAGATAGTTATTAAAACTGTTTAAAGGTTGTCAAACGTTGTTTCTCGTTGTATATCCTTTAATTCTAGAGTTAAATTGATAAATAACGTGTACGAATTTGTTTAACGCATTTGTTTTGGTTAATCGACGTCTCCGTTCTCGTGTAGCCTACATATTGCGTTTTTTTTTTAATTTGCTTACCGGGCTAAAGGTTAGCATGTTTAAAATACGTAAGTCGTTTTGTTCATCATATTTAAGTCGATAACTCATCAGTTGTTTGCATCAGAGCGATAATTTTTGAGATAGTTATTAAAACTGTTTAAAGGTTGTCAAACGTTTTTTCTCGTTGTATATCCTTTAATTCTAGAGTTAAATTGATAAATAACGTGTACGAATTTGTTTAACGCATTTGTTTTGGTTACTCGACGTCTCCGTTCTCGTGTAGCCCACATATTGCGTTTTTTTTTTAATTTGCTTACCGGGCTAAAGGTTAGCATGTTTAAAATACGTAAGTCGTTTTGTTCATCAAATTTAAGTAGATAACTCATCAGTTGTTTGCATCAGAGCGATAATTTTTGAGATAGTTATTAAAACTGTTTAAAGGTTGTCAAACGTTGTTTCTCGTTGTATATCCTTTAATTCTAGAGTTAAATTGATAAATAACGTGTACGAATTTGTTTAACGCATTTGTTTTGGTTACTCGACGTCTCCGTTCTCGTGTAGCCTACATATTGCGTTTTTTTTTTAATTTGCTTACCGGGCTAAAGGTTAGCATGTTTAAAATACGTAAGTCGTTTTGTTCATCAAATTTAAGTAGATAACTCATCAGTTGTTTGCATCAGAGCGACAATTTTTGAGATAGTTATTAAAACTGTTTAAAGGTTGTCAAACGTTGTTTCTCGTCGTATATCCTTTAATTCTAGAGTTAAATTGATAAATAACGTGTACGAATTTGTTTAACGCATTTGTTTTGGTTACTCGACGTCTCCGTTCTCGTGTAGCCTACATATTGCGTTTTTTTTTTAATTTGCTTACCGGGCTAAAGGTTAGCATGTTTAAAATACGTAAGTCGTTTTGTTCATCAAATTTAAGTAGATAACTCATCAGTTGTTTGCATCAGAGCGACAATTTTTGAGATAGTTATTAAAACTGTTTAAAGGTTGTCAAACGTTGTTTCTCGTTGTGTATCCTTTAATTCTAGAGTTAAATTGATAAATAACGTGTACGTATTTGTTTAACGCATTTGTTTTGGTTACTCGACGTCTCCGTTCTCGTGTAGCCTACATATTGCGTTTTTTTTTTAATTTGCTTACCGGGCTAAAGGTTAGCATGTTTAAAATACGTAAGTCGTTTTGTTCATCATATTTAAGTAGATAACTCATCAGTTGTATGCATCAGAGCGATAATTTTTGAGATAGTTATTAAAACTGTTTAAAGGTTGTCAAACGTTGTTTCTCGTTGTATATCCTTTAATTCTAGAGTTAAATTGATAAATAACGTGTACGAATTTGTTTAACGCATTTGTTTTGGTTACTCGACGTCTCCGTTCTCGTGTAGCCTACATATTGCGTTTTTTTTTTAATTTGCTTACCGGGCTAAAGGTTAGCATGTTTAAAATACGTAAGTCGTTTTGTTCAACAAATTTGAGTAGATAACTCATCAGTTGTTTGCATCAGAGCGACAATTTTTGAGATAGTTATTAAAACTGTTTAAAGGTTGTGAAACGTTGTTTCTCGTTGTATATCCTTTAATTCTAGAGTTAAATTGATAAATAACGTGTACGAATTTGTTTAACGCATTTGTTTTGGTTAATCGACGTCTCCGTTCTCGTGTAGCCTACATATTGCGTTTTTTTTTTAATTTGCTTACCGGGCTAAAGGTTAGCATGTTTAAAATACGTAAGTCGTTTTGTTCATCAAATTTAAGTAGATAACTCATCAGTTGTTTGCATCAGAGCGACAATTTTTGAGATAGTTATTAAAACTGTTTAAAGGTTGTCAAACGTTGTTTCTCGTTGTATATCCTTTAATTCTAGAGTTAAATTGATAAATAACGTGTACGAATTTGTTTAACGCATTTGTTTTGGTTACTCGACGTCTCCGTTCTCGTGTAGCCTACATATTGCGTTTTTTTTTAATTTGCTTACCGGGCTAAAGGTTAGCATGTTTAAAATACGTAAGTCGTTTTGTTCATCAAATTTAAGTAGATAACTCATCAGTTGTTTGCATCAGAGCGACAATTTTTGAGATAGTTATTAAAACTGTTTAAAGGTTGTCAAACGTTGTTTCTCGTTGTATATCCTTTAATTCTAGAGTTAAATTGATAAATAACGTGTACGAATTTGTTTAACGCATTTGTTTTGGTTACTCGACGTCTCCGTTCTCGTGTAGCCTACATATTGCGTTTTTTTTTTAATTTGCTTACCGGGCTAAAGGTTAGCATGTTTAAAATACGTAAGTCGTTTTGTTCATCAAATTTAAGTAGATAACTCATCAGTTGTTTGCATCAGAGCGATAATTTTTGAGATAGTTATTAAAACTGTTTAAAGGTTGTCAAACGTTGTTTCTCGTTGTATATCCTTTAATTCTAGAGTTAAATTGATAAATAACGTGTACGAATTTGGTTAACGCATTTGTTTTGGTTACTCGACGTCTCCGTTCTCGTGTAGCCTACATATTGCGTTTTTTTTTTAATTTGCTTACCGGGCTAAAGGTTAGCATGTTTAAAATACGTAAGTCGTTTTGTTCATCAAATTTAAGTAGATAACTCATCAGTTGTTTGCATCAGAGCGATAATTTTTGAGATAGTTATTAAAACTGTTTAAAGGTTGTCAAACGTTGTTTCTCGGTGTATATCCTTTAATTCTAGAGTTAAATTGATAAATAACGTGTACGAATTTGTTTAACGCATTTGTTTTGGTTACTCGACGTCTCCGTTCTCGTGTAGCCTACATATTGCGTTTTTTTTAATTTGCTTACCGGGCTAAAGGTTAGCATGTTTAAAATACGTAAGTCGTTTTGTTCATCAAATTTAAGTAGATAACTCATCAGTTGTTTGCATCAGAGCGATAATTTTTGAGATAGTTATTAAAACTGTTTAAAGGTTGTCAAACGTTGTTTCTCGTTGTATATCCTTTAATTCTAGAGTTAAATTGATAAATAACGTGTACGAATTTGTTTGACGCATTTGTTTTGGTTACTCGACGTCTCCGTTCTCGTGTAGCCTACATATTGCGTTTTTTTTTAATTTGCTTACCGGGCTAAAGGTTAGCATGTTTAAAATACGTAAGTCGTTTTGTTCATCAAATTTAAGTAGATAACTCATCAGTTGTTTGCATCAGAGCGACAATTGTTGAGATAGTTATTAAAACTGTTTAAAGGTTGTCAAACGTTGTTTCTCGTTGTATATCCTTTAATTCTAGAGTTAAATTGATAAATAACGTGTACGAATTTGTTTAACGCATTTGTTTTGGTTACTCGCCGTCTCCGTTCTCGTGTAGCCTACATATTGCGTTTTTTTTTTTAATTTGCTTACCGGGCTAAAGGTTAGCATGTTTAAAATACGTAAGTCGTTTTGTTCAACAAATTTAAGTAGATAACTCATCAGTTGTTTGCATCAGAGCGACAATTTTTGAGATAGTTATTAAAACTGTTTAAAGGTTGTCAAACGTTGTTTCTCGTTGTATATCCTTTAATTCTAGAGTTAAATTGATAAATAACGTGTACGAATTTGTTTAACGCATTTGTTTTGGTTACTCGACGTCTCCGTTCTCGTGTAGCCTACATATTGCGTTTTTTTTTTAATTTGCTTACCGGGCTAAAGGTTAGCATGTTTAAAATACGTAAGTCGTTTTGTTCATCAAATTTAAGTAGATAACTCATCAGTTGTTTGCATCAGAGCGATAATTTTTGAGATAGTTATTAAAACTGTTTAAAGGTTGTCAAACGTTGTTTCTCGTTGTATATCCTTTAATTCTAGAGTTAAATTGATAAATAACGTGTACGAATTTGTTTAACGCATTTGTTTTGGTTACTCGACGTCTCCGTTCTCGTGTAGCCTACATATTGCGTTTTTTTTAGTTTGCTTACCGGGCTAAAGGTTAGCATGTTTAAAATACGTAAGTCGTTTTGTTCATCAAATTTAAGTAGATAACTCATCAGTTGTTTGCATCAGAGCGATAATTTTTGAGATAGTTATTAAAACTGTTTAAAGGTTGTCAAACGTTGTTTCTCGTTGTATATCCTTTAATTCTAGAGTTAAATTGATAAATAACGTGTACGAATTTGTTTAACGCATTTGTTTTGGTTACTCGACGTCTCCGTTCTCGTGTAGCCTACATATCGCGTTTTTTTTAGTTTGCTTACCGGGCTAAAGGTTAGCATGTTTAAAATACGTAAGTCGTTTTGTTCATCAAATTTAAGTAGATAACTCATCAGTTGTTTGCATCAGAGCGACAATTGTTGAGATAGTTATTAAAACTGTTTAAAGGTTGTCAAACGTTGTTTCTCGTTGTATATCCTTTAAATCTAGAGTTAAATTGATAAATAACGTGTACGAATTTGTTTAACGCATTTGTTTTGGTTGCTCGACGTCTCCGTTCTCGTGTAGCCTACATATTGCGTTTTTTTTTAAATTTGCTTACCGGGCTAAAGGTTAGCATGTTTAAAATACGTAAGTCGTTTTGTTCAACAAATGTGAGTAGATAACTCATCAGTTGTTTGCATCAGAGCGACAATTTTTGAGATAGTTATTAAAACTGTTTAAAGGTTGTCAAACGTTGTTTCTCGTTGTATATCCTTTAATTCTAGAGTTAAATTGATAAATAACGTGTACGAATTTGTTTAACGCATTTGTTTTGGTTACTCGACGTCTCCGTTCTCGTGTAGCCTACATATTGCGTTTTTTTTTTAATTTGCTTACCGGGCTAAAGGTTAGCATGTTTAAAATACGTAAGTCGTTTTGTTCATCAAATTTAAGTAGATAACTCATCAGTTGTTTGCATCAGAGCGATAATTTTTGAGATAGTTATTAAAACTGTTTAAAGGTTGTCAAACGTTGTTTCTCGTTGTATATCCTTTAATTCTAGAGTTAAATTGATAAATAACGTGTACGAATTTGTTTAACGCATTTGTTTTGGTTACTCGACGTCTCCGTTCTCGTGTAGCCTACATATTGCGTTTTTTTTAGTTTGCTTACCGGGCTAAAGGTTAGCATGTTTAAAATACGTAAGTCGTTTTGTTCATCAAATTTAAGTAGATAACTCATCAGTTGTTTGCATCAGAGCGATAATTTTTGAGATAGTCATTAAAACTGTTTAAAGGTTGTAAAACGTTGTTTCTCGTTGTATATCCTTTAATTCTAGAGTCAAATTGATAAATAACGTGTACGAATTTGTTTAACGCATTTGTTTTGGTTACTCGACGTCTCCGTTCTCGTGTAGCCTACATATTGCGTTTTTTTTTAGTTTGCTTACCGGGCTAAAGGTTAGCATGTTTAAAATACGTAAGTCGTTTTGTTCATCAAATTTAAGTAGATAACTCATCAGTTGTTTGCATCAGAGCGACAATTGTTGAGATAGTTATTAAAACTGTTTAAAGGTTGTCAAACGTTGTTTCTCGTTGTATATCCTTTAATTCTAGAGTTAAATTGATAAATAACGTGTACGAATTTGTTTAACGCATTTGTTTTGGTTACTCGACGTCTCCGTTCTCGTGTAGCCTACATATTGCGTTTTTTTTTTAATTTGCTTACCGGGCTAAAGGTTAGCATGTTTAAAATACGTAAGTCGTTTTGTTCATCAAATTTAAGTAGATAACTCATCAGTTGTTTGCATCAGAGCGATAATTTTTGAGATAGTTATTAAAACTGTTTAAAGGTTGTCAAACGTTGTTTCTCGTTGTATATCCTTTAATTCTAGAGTTAAATTGATAAATAACGTGTACGAATTTGTTTAACGCATTTGTTTTGGTTACTCGATGTCTCCGTTCTCGTGTAGCCTACATATTGCGTTTTTTTTTTAATTTGCTTACCAGGCTAAAGGTTAGCATGTTTAAAATACGTAAGTCGTTTTGTTCAACAAATTTAAGTAGATAACTCATCAGTTGTTTGCATCAGGCGACAATTTTTGAGATAGTTATTAAAACTGTTTAAAGGTTGTCAAACGTTGTTTCTCGTTGTATATCCTTTAATTCTAGAGTTAAATTGATAAATAACGTGTACGAATTTGTTTAACGCATTTGTTTTGGTTACTCGACGTCTCCGTTCTCGTGTAGCCTACATATTGCGTTTTTTTTTTAATTTGCCCACCGGGCTAAAGGTTAGCATGCTTAAAATACGTAAGTCGTTTTGTTCAACAAATTTAAGTAGATAACTCATCAGTTGTTTGCATCAGAGCGATAATTTTTGAGATAGTTATTAAAACTGTTTAAAGGTTGTCAAACGTTGTTTCTCGTTGTATATCCTTTAATTCTAGAGTTAAATTGATAAATAACGTGTACGAATTTGTTTAACGCATTTGTTTTGGTTACTCGACGTCTCCGTTCTCGTGTAGCCTACATATTGCGTTTTTTTTTTTATTTGCTTACGGGGCTAAAGTTTAGCATGTTTAAAATACGTAAGTCGTTTTGTTCATCATATTTAAGTAGATAACTCATCAGTTGTTTGCATCAGAGCGATAATTTTTGAGATAGTTATTAAAACTGTTTAAAGGTTGTCAAACGTTGTTTCTCGTTGTATATCCTTTAATTCTAGAGTTAAATTGATAAATAACGTGTACGAATTTGGTTAACGCATTTGTTTTGATTACTCGACGTCTCCGTTCTCGTGTAGCCTACATATTGCGTTTTTTTTTTTATTTGCTTACCGGGCTAAAGGTTAGCACGTTTAAAATACGTAAGTCGTTTTGTTCATCAAATTTAAGTAGATAACTCATCAGTTGTTTGCATCAGAGCGATAATTTTTGAGATAGTTATTAAAACTGTTTAAAGGTTGTCAAACGTTGTTTCTCGTTGTATATCCTTTAATTCTAGAGTTAAATTGATAAATAACGTGTACGAATTTGTTTAACGCATTTGTTTTGGTTACTCGACGTCTCCGTTCTCGTGTAGCCTACATATTGCGTTTTTTTTTTTAATTTGCTTACCGGGCTAAAGGTTAGCATGTTTAAAATACGCAAGTCGTTTTGTTCATCATATTTAAGTAGATAACTCATCAGTTGTTTGCATCAGAGCGATAATTTTTGAGATAGTTATTAAAACTGTTTAAAGGTTATCAAACGTTGTTTCTCGTTGTATATCTTTTAATTCTAGAGTTAAATTGATAAATAACGTGTACGAATTTGTTTAACGCATTTGTTTTGGTTACTCGACGTCTCCGTTCTCGTGTAGCCTACATATTGCGTTTTTTTTTTAATTTGCTTACCGGGCTAAAGGTTAGCATGTTTAAAATACGTAAGTCGTTTTGTTCATCAAATTTAAGTAGATAACTCATCAGTTGTTTGCATCAGAGCGATAATTTTGGAGATAGTTATTAAAACTGTTTAAAGGTTGTCAAACGTTGTTTCTCGTTGTATATCCTTTAATTCTAGAGTTAAATTGATAAATAACGTGTAAGAATTTGTTTAACACATTTGTTTTGGTTACTCGACGTCTCCGTTCTCGTGTAGCCTACATATTGCGTTTTTTTTTTTAATTTGCTTACCGGGCTAAAGGTTAGCATGTTTAAAATACGTAAGTCGTTTTGTTCATCATATTTAAGTAGATAACTCATCAGTTGTTTGCATCAGAGCGATAATTTTTGAGATAGTTATTAAAACTGTTTAAAGGTTGTCAAACGTTGTTTCTCGTTGTATATCCTTTAATTCTAGAGTTAAATTGATAAATAACGTGTACGAATTTGTTTAACGCATTTGTTTTGGTTACTCGACGTCTCCGTTCTCGTGTAGCCTACATATTGCGTTTTTTTTTTAATTTGCTTACCGGGCTAAAGGTTAGCATGTTTAAAATACGTAAGTCGTTTTGTTCATCATATTTAAGTAGATAACTGATCAGTTGTTTGCATCAGAGCGATAATTTTTGAGATAGTTATTAAAACTGTTTAAAGGTTGTCAAACGTTGTTTCTCGTTGTATATCCTTTATTTCTAGAGTTAAATTGATAAATAACGTGTACGAATTTGTTTAGCGCATTTGTTTTGGTTACTCGACGTCTCCGTTCTCGTGTAGCCCACATATTGCGTTTTTTTTTTTTAATTTGCTTACCGGGCTAAAGGTTAGCATGTTTAAAATACGTAAGTCGTTTTGTTCATCAAATTTAAGTAGATAACTCATCAGTTGTTTGCATCAGAGCGATAATTTTTGAGATAGTTATTAAAACTGTTTAAAGGTTGTCAAACGTTGTTTCTCGTTGTATATCCTTTAATTCTAGAGTTAAATTGATAAATAACGTGTACGAATTTGTTTAACGCATTTGTTTTGGTTACTCGACGTCTCCGTTCTCGTGTAGCCTACATATTGCGTTTTTTTTTTTAATTTGCTTACCGGGATAAAGGTTAGCATGTTTAAAATACGTAAGTCGTTTTCTTCATCATATTTCAGTAGATAACTCATCAGTTGTTTGCATCAGAGCGATAATTTTTGAGATAGTTATTAAAACTGTTTAAAGGTTGTCAAACGTTGTTTCTCGTTGTATATCCTTTAATTCTAGAGTTAAATTGATAAATAACGTGTACGAATTTGTTTAACGCATTTGTTTTGGTTACTCGACGTCTCCGTTCTCGTGTAGCCCACATATTGCGTTTTTTTTTTAATTTGCTTACCGGGCTAAAGGTTAGCATGTTTAAAATACGTAAGTCGTTTTGTTCATCAAATTTAAGTAGATAACTCATCAGTTGTTTGCATCAGAGCGATAATTTTTGAGATAGTTATTAAAACTGTTTAAAGGTTGTCAAACGTTGCTTCTCGTTGTATATCCTTTAATTCTAGAGTTAAATTGATAAATAACGTGTACGAATTTGTTTAACGCATTTGTTTTGGTTACTCGACGTCTCCGTTCTCGTGTAGCCTACATATTGCGTTTTTTTTTTAATTTGCTTACCGGGCTAAAGGTTAGCATGTTTAAAATACGTAAGTCGTTTTGTTCATCATATTTAAGTAGATAACTCATCGGTTGTTTGCATCAGAGCGATAATTTTTGAGATAGTTATTAAAACTGTTTAAAGGTTGTCAAACGTTGTTTCTAGTTGTATATCCTTTAATTCTAGAGTTAAATTGATAAATAACATGTACGAATTTGTTTAACGCATTTGTTTTGGTTACTCGACGGCTCCGTTCTCGTGTAGCCTACATATTGCGTTTTTTTTTTTAATTTGCTTACCGGGCTAAAGGTTAGCATGTTTAAAATACGTAAGTCGTTTTGTTCATCATATTTAAGTAGATAACTCATCAGTTGTTTGCATCAGAGCGATAATTTTTGAGATAGTTATTAAAACTGTTTAAAGGTTGTCAAACGTTGTTTCTCGTTGTATATCCTTTAATTCTAGAGTTAAATTGATAAATAACGTGTACGAATTTGTTTAACGCATTTGTTTTGGTTACTCGACGTCTCCGTTCTCGTGTAGCCTACATATTGCGTTTTTTTTTTAATTTGCTTACCGGGCTAAAGGTTAGCATGCTTAAAATACGTAAGTCGTTTTGTTCAACAAATTTGAGTAGATAACTTATCAGTTGTTTGCATCAGAGCGACAATTTTTGAGATAGTTATTAAAACTGTTTAAAGGTTGTCAAACGTTGTTTCTCGTTGTATATCCTTTAATTCTAGAGTTAAATTGATAAATAACGTGTACGAATTTGTTTAACGCATTAGTTTTGGTTACTCGACGTCTCCGTTCTCGTGTAGCCTACATATTGCGTTTTTTTTTTAATTTGCTTACCGGGCTAAAGGTTAGCATGTTTAAAATACGTAAGTCGTTTTGTTCATCAAATTTAAGTAGATAACTCATCAGTTGTTTGCATCAGAGCGATAATTTTTGAGATAGTTATTAAAACTGTTTAAAGGTTGTCAAACGTTGTTTCTCGTTATATATCCTTTAATTCTAGAGTTAAATTGATAAATAACGTGTACGAATTTGTTTAACGCATTTGTTTTGGTTACTCGACGTCTACGTTCTCGTGTACCCTACATATTGCGTTTTTTTTTAAATTTGCTTACCGGGCTAAAGGTTAGCATGTTTAAAATACGTAAGTCGTTTTGTTCAACAAATTTAAGTAGATAACTCATCAGTTGTTTGCATCAGAGCGACAATTTTTGAGATAGTTATTAAAACTGTTTAAAGGTTGTCAAACGTTGTTTCTCGTTGTATATCCTTTAATTCTAGAGTTAAATTGATAAATAACGTGTACGAATTTGTTTAACGCATTTGTTTTGGTTACTCGACGTCTCCGTTCTCGTGTAGCCTACATATTGCGTTTTTTTTTTTAATTTGCTTACCGGGCTAAAGGTTAGCATGTTTAAAATACGTAAGTCGTTTTGTTCATCAAATTTAAGTAGATAACTCATCAGTTGTTTGCATCAGAGCGATAATTTTTGAGATAGTTATTAAAACTGTTTAAAGGTTGTCAAACGGTGTTTCTCGTTGTATATCCTTTAATTCTAGAGTTAAATTGATAAATAACGTGTACGAATTTGTTTAACGCATTTGTTTTGGTTACTCGACGTCTCCGTTCTCGTGTAGCCTACATATTGCGTTTTTTTTTTTAATTTGCTTACCGGGCTAAAGGTTAGCATGTTTAAAATACGTAAGTCGTTTTGTTCATCAAATTTAAGTAGATAACTCATCAGTTGTTTGCATCAGAGCGATAATTTTTGAGATAGTTATTAAAACTGTTTAAAGGTTGTCAAACGTTGTTTCTCGTTGTATATCCTTTAATTCTAGAGTTAAATTGATAAATAACGTGTACGAATTTGTTTAACGCATTTGTTTTGGTTACTCGACGTCTCCGTTCTCGTGTAGCCTACATATTGCGTGTTTTTTTTTAATTTGCTTACCGGGCTAAAGGTTAGCATGTTTAAAATACGTAAGTCGTTTTGTTCAACAAATTTGAGTAGATAACTCAGCAGTTGTTTGCATCAGAGCGACAATTTATGAGATAGTTATTAAAACTGTTTAAAGGTTGTCAAACGTTGTTTCTCGTTGTATATCCTTTAATTCTAGAGTTAAATTGATAAATAACGTGTACGAATTTGTTTAACGCATTTGTTTTGGTTACTCGACGTCTCCGTTCTCGTGTAGCCTACATATTGCGTTTTTTTTTTAATTTGCTTACCGGGCTAAAGGTTAGCATGTTTAAAATACGTAAGTCGTTTTGTTCATCATATTTAAGTAGATAACTCATCAGTTGTTTGCATCAGAGCGATAATTTTTGAGATAGTTATTAAAACTGTTTAAAGGTTGTCAAACGTTGTTTCTCGTTGTATATCCTTTAATTCTAGAGTTAAATTGATAAATAACGTGTACGAATTTGTTTAACGTATTTGTTTTGGTTACTCGACGTCCCGTTCTCGTGTAGCCTACATATTGCGTTTTTTTTTTAATTTGCTTACCGGGCTAAAGGTTAGCATGTTTAAAATACGTAAGTCGTTTTGTTCATCATATTTAAGTAGATAACTGATCAGTTGTTTGCATCAGAGCGATAATTTTTGAGATAGTTATTAAAACTGTTTAAAGGTTGTCAAACGTTGTTTCTCGTTGTATATCCTTTAATTCTAGAGTTAAATTGATAAATAACGTGTACGAATTTGTTTAACGGATTTGTTTTGGTTACTCGACGTCTCCGTTCTCGTGTAGGCCACATATTGCGTTTTTTTTTTAATTTGCTTACCGGGCTAAAGGTTAGCATGTTTAAAATACGTAAGTCGTTTTGTTCATCAAATTTAAGTAGATAACTCATCAGTTGTTTGCATCAGAGCGATAATTTTTGAGATAGTTATTAAAACTGTTTAAAGGTTGTCAAACGTTGTTTCTCGTTGTATATCCTTTAATTCTAGAGTTAAATTGATAAATAACGTGTACGAATTTGTTTAACGCATTTGTTTTGGTTACTCGACGTCTCCGTTCTCGTGTAGCCTACATATTGCGTTTTTTTTTTAATTTGCTTACCGGGCTAAAGGTTAGCATGTTTAAAATACGTAAGTCGTTTTGTTCATCATATTTAAGTAGATAACTCATCAGTTGTTTGCATCAGAGCGATAATTTTTGAGATAGTTATTAAAACTGTTTAAAGGTTGTCAAACGTTGTTTCTCGTTGTATATCCTTTAATTCTAGAGTTAAATTGATAAATAACGTGTACGAATTTGTTTAACGCATTTGTTTTGGTTTCTCGACGTCTCCGTTCTCGTGTAGCCCACATATTGCGTTTTTTTTTTTAATTTGCTTACCGGGCTAAAGGTTAGCATGTTTAAAATACGTAAGTCGTTTTGTTCATCAAATTTAAGTAGATAACTCATCAGTTGTTTGCATCAGAGCGATAATTTTTGAGATAGTTATTAAAACTGCTTAAAGTTTGTCAAACGTTGTTTCTCGTTGTATATCCTTTAATTCTAGAGTTAAATTGATAAATAACGTGTACGAATTTGTTTAACGCATTTGTTTTGGTTACTCGACGTCTCCGTTCTCGTGTAGCCTACATATTGCGTTTTTTTTTTAATTTGCTTACCGGGCTAAAGGTTAGCATGTTTAAAATACGTAAGTCGTTTTGTTCATCATATTTAAGTAGATAACTCATCAGTTGTTTGCATCAGAGCGATAATTTTTGAGATAGTTATTAAAACTGTTTAAAGGTTGTCAAACGTTGTTTCTCGTTGTATATCCTTTAATTCTAGAGTTAAATTGATAAATAACGTGTACGAATTTGTTTAACGCATTTGTTTTGGTTACTCGACGGCTCCGTTCTCGTGTAGCCTACATATTGCGTTTTTTTTTTAATTTGCTTACCGGGCTAAAGGTTAGCATGTTTAAAATACGTAAGTCGTTTTGTTCATCATATTTAAGTAGATAACTCATCAGTTGTTTGCATCAGAGCGATAATTTTTGAGATAGTTATTAAAACTGTTTAAAGGTTGTCAAACGTTGTTTCTCGTTGTATATCCTTTAATTCTAGAGTTAAATTGATAAATAACGTGTACGAAATTGTTTAACGCATTTGTTTTGGTTACTCGACGTCTCCGTTCTCGTGTAGCCTACATATTGCGTTTTTTTTTTAATTTGCTTACCGGACTAAAGGTTAGCATGTTTAAAATACGAAAGTCGTTTTGTTCATCATATTTAAGTAGATAACTCATCAGTTGTTTGCATCAGAGCGATAATTTTTGAGATAGTTATTAAAACTGTTTAAAGGTTGTCAAACGTTGTTTCTCGTTGTATATCCTTTAATTCTAGAGTTAAATTGATAAATAACGTGTACGAATTTGTTTAACGCATTTGTTTTGGTTACTCGACGTCTCCGTTCTCGTGTAGCCTACATATTGCGTTTTTTTTTAATTTGCTTACCGGGCTAAAGGTTAGCATGCTTAAAATACGTAAGTCGTTTTGTTCAACAAATTTGAGTAGATAACTTATCAGTTGTTTGCATCAGAGCGACAATTTTTGAGATAGTTATTAAAACTGTTTAAAGGTTGTCAAACGTTGTTTCTCGTTGTATATCCTTTAATTCTAGAGTTAAATTGATAAATAACGTGTACGAATTTGTTTAACGCATTTGTTTTGGTTACTCGACATCTCCGTTCTCGTGTAGCCTACATATTGCGTTTTTTTTTTAATTTGCTTACCGGGCTAAAGGTTAGCATGTTTAAAATACGTAAGTCGTTTTGTTCAACAAATTTAAGTAGATAACTCATCAGTTGTTTGCATCAGAGCGACAATTTTTGAGATAGTTATTAAAACTGTTTAAAGGTTGTCAAACGTTGTTTCTCGTTGTATATCCTTTAATTCTAGAGTTAAATTGATAAATAACGTGTACGAATTTGTTTAATGCATTAGTTTTGGTTACTCGACGTCTCCGTTCTCGTGTAGCCTACATATTGCGTTTTTTTTTTAAATTTGCTTACCGGGCTAAAAGTTAGCATGTTTAAAATACGTAAGTCGTTTTGTTCATCAAATTTAAGTAGATAACTCATCAGTTGTTTGCATCAGAGCGATAATTTTTGAGATAGTTATTAAAACTGTTTAAAGGTTGTCAAACGTTGTTTCTCGTTGTATATCCTTTAATTCTAGAGTTAAATTGATAAATAACGTGTACGAATTTGTTTAACGCATTTGTTTTGGTTACTCGACGTCTCCGTTCTCGTGTAGCCTACATATTGCGTTTTTTTTTTTATTTGCTTACGGGGCTAAAGTTTAGCATGTTTAAAATACGTAAGTCGTTTTGTTCATCATATTTAAGTAGATAACTCATCAGTTGTTTGCATCAGAGCGATAATTTTTGAGATAGTTATTAAAACTGTTTAAAGGTTGTCAAACGTTGTTTCTCGTTGTATATCCTTTAATTCTAGAGCTAAATTGATAAATAACGTGTAGGAATTTGTTTAACGCATTTGTTTTGGTTACTCGACGTCTCCGTTCTCGTGTAGCCTACATATTGCGTTTTTTTTTTAATTTGCCCACCGGGCTAAAGGTTAGCATGCTTAAAATACGTAAGTCGTTTTGTTCAACAAATTTAAGTAGATAACTCATCAGTTGTTTGCATCAGAGCGATAATTTTTGAGATAGTTATTAAAACTGTTTAAAGGTTGTCAAACGTTGTTTCTCGTTGTATATCCTTTAATTCTAGAGTTAAATTGATAAATAACGTGTACGAATTTGTTTAACGCATTTGTTTTGGTTACTCGACGTCTCCGTTCTCGTGTAGCCTACATATTGCGTTTTTTTTTTTATTTGCTTACGGGGCTAAAGTTTAGCATGTTTAAAATACGTAAGTCGTTTTGTTCATCATATTTAAGTAGATAACTCATCAGTTGTTTGCATCAGAGCGATAATTTTTGAGATAGTTATTAAAACTGTTTAAAGGTTGTCAAACGTTGTTTCTCGTTGTATATCCTTTAATTCTAGAGTTAAATTGATAAATAACGTGTACGAATTTGGTTAACGCATTTGTTTTGATTACTCGACGTCTCCGTTCTCGTGTAGCCTACATATTGCGTTTTTTTTTTAATTTGCTTACCGGGCTAAAGGTTAGCACGTTTAAAATACGTAAGTCGTTTTGTTCATCAAATTTAAGTAGATAACTCATCAGTTGTTTGCATCAGAGCGATAATTTTTGAGATAGTTATTAAAACTGTTTAAAGGTTGTCAAACGTTGTTTCTCGTTGTATATCCTTTAATTCTAGAGTTAAATTGATAAATAACGTGTACGAATTTGTTTAACGCATTTGTTTTGGTTACTCGACGTCTCCGTTCTCGTGTAGCCTACATATTGCGTTTTTTTTTTAATTTGCTTACCGGCCTAAGGGTTAGCATGTTTAAAATACGCAAGTCGTTTTGTTCATCATATTTAAGTAGATAACTCATCAGTTGTTTGCATCAGAGCGATAATTTTTGAGATAGTTATTAAAACTGTTTAAAGGTTATCAAACGTTGTTTCTCGTTGTATATCTTTTAATTCTAGAGTTAAATTGATAAATAACGTGTACGAATTTGTTTAACGCATTTGTTTTGGTTACTCGACGTCTCCGTTCTCGTGTAGCCTACATATTGCGTTTTTTTTTTAATTTGCTTACCGGGCTAAAGGTTAGCATGTTTAAAATACGTAAGTCGTTTTGTTCATCAAATTTAAGTAGATAACTCATCAGTTGTTTGCATCAGAGCGATAATTTTGGAGATAGTTATTAAAACTGTTTAAAGGTTGTCAAACGTTGTTTCTCGTTGTATATCCTTTAATTCTAGAGTTAAATTGATAAATAACGTGTAAGAATTTGTTTAACACATTTGTTTTGGTTACTCGACGTCTCCGTTCTCGTGTAGCCTACATATTGCGTTTTTTTTTTTAATTTGCTTACCGGGCTAAAGGTTAGCATGTTTAAAATACGTAAGTCGTTTTGTTCATCATATTTAAGTAGATAACTCATCAGTTGTTTGCATCAGAGCGATAATTTTTGAGATAGTTATTCAAACTGTTTAAAGATTGTCAAACGTTGTTTCTCGTTGTATATCCTTTAATTCTAGAGTTAAATTGATAAATAACGTGTACGAATTTGTTTAACGCATTTGTTTTGGTTACTCGACGTCTCCGTTCTCGTGTAGCCTACATATTGCGTTTTTTTTTTAATTTGCTTACCGGGCTAAAGGTTAGCATGTTTAAAATACGTAAGTCGTTTTGTTCATCATATTTAAGTAGATAACTGATCAGTTGTTTGCATCAGAGCGATAATTTTTGAGATAGTTATTAAAACTGTTTAAAGGTTGTCAAACGTTGTTTCTCGTTGTATATCCTTTATTTCTAGAGTTAAATTGATAAATAACGTGTACGAATTTGTTTAGCGCATTTGTTTTGGTTACTCGACGTCTCCGTTCTCGTGTAGCCCACATATTGCGTTTTTTTTTTTAATTTGCTTACCGGGCTAAAGGTTAGCATGTTTAAAATACGTAAGTCGTTTTGTTCATCAAATTTAAGTAGATAACTCATCAGTTGTTTGCATCAGAGCGATAATTTTTGAGATAGTTATTAAAACTGTTTAAAGGTTGTCAAACGTTGTTTCTCGTTGTATATCCTTTAATTCTAGAGTTAAATTGATAAATAACGTGTACGAATTTGTTTAACGCATTTGTTTTGGTTACTCGACGTCTCCGTTCTCGTGTAGCCTACATATTGCGTTTTTTTTTTTAATTTGCTTACCGGGCTAAAGGTTAGCATGTTTAAAATACGTAAGTCGTTTTCTTCATCATATTTCAGTAGATAACTCATCAGTTGTTTGCATCAGAGCGATAATTTTTGAGATAGTTATTAAAACTGTTTAAAGGTTGTCAAACGTTGTTTCTCGTTGTATATCCTTTAATTCTAGAGTTAAATTGATAAATAACGTGTACGAATTTGTTTAACGCATTTGTTTTGGTTACTCGACGTCTCCGTTCTCGTGTAGCCCACATATTGCGTTTTTTTTTTAATTTGCTTACCGGGCTAAAGGTTAGCATGTTTAAAATACGTAAGTCGTTTTGTTCATCAAATTTAAGTAGATAACTCATCAGTTGTTTGCATCAGAGCGATAATTTTTGAGATAGTTATTAAAACTGTTTAAAGGTTGTCAAACGTTGCTTCTCGTTGTATATCCTTTAATTCTAGAGTTAAATTGATAAATAACGTGTACGAATTTGTTTAACGCATTTGTTTTGGTTACTCGACGTCTCCGTTCTCGTGTAGCCTACATATTGCGTTTTTTTTTTTTAATTTGCTTACCGGGCTAAAGGTTAACATGTTTAAAATACGTAAGTCGTTTTGTTCATCATATTTAAGTAGATAACTCATCGGTTGTTTGCATCAGAGCGATAATTTTTGAGATAGTTATTAAAACTGTTTAAAGGTTGTCAAACGTTGTTTCTCGTTGTATATCCTTTAATTCTAGAGTTAAATTGATAAATAACATGTACGAATTTGTTTAACGCATTTGTTTTGGTTACTCGACGGCTCCGTTCTCGTGTAGCCTACATATTGCGTTTTTTTTTTTAATTTGCTTACCGGGCTAAAGGTTAGCATGTTTAAAATACGTAAGTCGTTTTGTTCATCATATTTAAGTAGATAACTCATCAGTTGTTTGCATCAGAGCGATAATTTTTGAGATAGTTATTAAAACTGTTTAAAGGTTGTCAAACGTTGTTTCTCGTTGTATATCCTTTAATTCTAGAGTTAAATTGATAAATAACGTGTACGAATTTGTTTAACGCATTTGTTTTGGTTACTCGACGTCTCCGTTCTCGTGTAGCCTACATATTGCGTTTTTTTTTTAATTTGCTTACCGGGCTAAAGGTTAGCATGCTTAAAATACGTAAGTCGTTTTGTTCAACAAATTTGAGTAGATAACTTATCAGTTGTTTGCATCAGAGCGACAATTTTTGAGATAGTTATTAAAACTGTTTAAAGGTTTTCAAACGTTGTTTCTCGTTGTATATCCTTTAATTCTAGAGTTAAATTGATAAATAACGTGTACGAATTTGTTTAACGCATTAGTTTTGGTTACTCAACGTCTCCGTTCTCGTGTAGCCTACATATTGCGTTTTTTTTTTAATTTGCTTACCGGGCTAAAGGTTAGCATGTTTAAAATACGTAAGTCGTTTTGTTCATCAAATTTAAGTAGATAACTCATCAGTTGTTTGCATCAGAGCGATAATTTTTGAGATAGTTATTAAAACTGTTTAAAGGTTGTCAAACGTTGTTTCTCGTTATATATCCTTTAATTCTAGAGTTAAATTGATAAATAACGTGTACGAATTTGTTTAACGCATTTGTTTTGGTTACTCGACGTCTACGTTCTCGTGTACCCTACATATTGCGTTTTTTTTTAAATTTGCTTACCGGGCTAAAGGTTAGCATGTTTAAAATACGTAAGTCGTTTTGTTCAACAAATTTAAGTAGATAACTCATCAGTTGTTTGCATCAGAGCGACAATTTTTGAGATAGTTATTAAAACTGTTTAAAGGTTGTCAAACGTTGTTTCTCGTTGTATATCCTTTAATTCTAGAGTTAAATTGATAAATAACGTGTACGAATTTGTTTAACGCATTTGTTTTGGTTACTCGACGTCTCCGTTCTCGTGTAGCCTACATATTGCGTTTTTTTTTTTAATTTGCTTACCGGGCTAAAGGTTAGCATGTTTAAAATACGTAAGTCGTTTTGTTCATCAAATTTAAGTAGATAACTCATCAGTTGTTTGCATCAGAGCGATAATTTTTGAGATAGTTATTAAAACTGTTTAAAGGTTGTCAAACGGTGTTTCTCGTTGTATATCCTTTAATTCTAGAGTTAAATTGATAAATAACGTGTACGAATTTGTTTAACGCATTTGTTTTGGTTACTCGACGTCTCCGTTCTCGTGTAGCCTACATATTGCGTTTTTTTTTTAAATTTGCTTACCGGGCTAAAGGTTAGCATGTTTAAAATACGTAAGTCGTTTTGTTCATCAAATTTAAGTAGATAACTCATCAGTTGTTTGAATCAGAGCGATAATTTTTGAGATAGTTATTAAAACTGTTTAAAGGTTGTCAAACGTTGTTTCTCGTTGTATATCCTTTAATTCTAGAGTTAAATTGATAAATAACGTGTACGAATTTGTTTAACGCATTTGTTTTGGTTACTCGACGTCTCCGTTCTCGTGTAGCCTACATATTGCGTGTTTTTTTTTAATTTGCTTACCGGGCTAAAGGTTAGCATGTTTAAAATACGTAAGTCGTTTTGTTCAACAAATTTGAGTAGATAACTCAGCAGTTGTTTGCATCAGAGCGACAATTTATGAGATAGTTATTAAAACTGTTTAAAGGTTGTCAAACGTTGTTTCTCGTTGTATATCCTTTAATTCTAGAGTTAAATTGATAAATAACGTGTACGAATTTGTTTAACGCATTTGTTTTGGTTACTCGACGTCTCCGTTCTCGTGTAGCCTACATATTGCGTTTTTTTTTTAATTTGCTTACCGGGCTAAAGGTTAGCATGTTTAAAATACGTAAGTCGTTTTGTTCATCATATTTAAGTAGATAACTCATCAGTTGTTTGCATCAGAGCGATAATTTTTGAGATAGTTATTAAAACTGTTTAAAGGTTGTCAAACGTTGTTTCTCGTTGTATATCCTTTAATTCTAGAGTTAAATTGATAAATAACGTGTACGAATTTGTTTAACGTATTTGTTTTGGTTACTCGACGTCCCGTTCTCGTGTAGCCTACATATTGCGTTTTTTTTTTAATTTGCTTACCGGGCTAAAGGTTAGCATGTTTAAAATACGTAAGTCGTTTTGTTCATCATATTTAAGTAGATAACTGATCAGTTGTTTGCATCAGAGCGATAATTTTTGAGATAGTTATTAAAACTGTTTAAAGGTTGTCAAACGTTGTTTCTCGTTGTATATCCTTTAATTCTAGAGTTAAATTGATAAATAACGTGTACGAATTTGTTTAACGGATTTGTTTTGGTTACTCGACGTCTCCGTTCTCGTGTAGGCCACATATTGCGTTTTTTTTTTTAATTTGCTTACCGGGCTAAAGGTTAGCATGTTTAAAATACGTAAGTCGTTTTGTTCATCAAATTTAAGTAGGTAACTCATCAGTTGTTTGCATCAGAGCGATAATTTTTGAGATAGTTATTAAAACTGTTTAAAGGTTGTCAAACGTTGTTTCTCGTTGTATATCCTTTAATTCTAGAGTTAAATTGATAAATAACGTGTACGAATTTGTTTAACGCATTTGTTTTGGTTACTCGACGTCTCCGTTCTCGTGTAGCCTACATATTGCGTTTTTTTTTTAATTTGCTTACCGGGCTAAAGGTTAGCATGTTTAAAATACGTAAGTCGTTTTGTTCATCATATTTAAGTAGATAACTCATCAGTTGTTTGCATCAGAGCGATAATTTTTGAGATAGTTATTAAAACTGTTTAAAGGTTGTCAAACGTTGTTTCTCGTTGTATATCCTTTAATTCTAGAGTTAAATTGATAAATAACGTGTACGAATTTGTTTAACGCATTTGTTTTGGTTACTCGACGTCTCCGTTCTCGTGTAGCCCACATATTGCGTTTTTTTTTTAATTTGCTTACCGGGCTAAAGGTTAGCATGTTTAAAATACGTAAGTCGTTTTGTTCATCAAATTTAAGTAGATAACTCATCAGTTGTTTGCATCAGAGCGATAATTTTTGAGATAGTTATTAAAACTGCTTAAAGTTTGTCAAACGTTGTTTCTCGTTGTATATCCTTTAATTCTAGAGTTAAATTGATAAATAACGTGTACGAATTTGTTTAACGCATTTGTTTTGGTTACTCGACGTCTCCGTTCTCGTGTAGCCTACATATTGCGTTTTTTTTTTAATTTGCTTACCGGGCTAAAGGTTAGCATGTTTAAAATACGTAAGTCGTTTTGTTCATCATATTTAAGTAGATAACTCATCAGTTGTTTGCATCAGAGCGATAATTTTTGAGATAGTTATTAAAACTGTTTAAAGGTTGTCAAACGTTGTTTCTCGTTGTATATCCTTTAATTCTAGAGTTAAATTGATAAATAACGTGTACGAATTTGTTTAACGCATTTGTTTTGGTTACTCGACGTCTCCGTTCTCGTGTAGCCTACATATTGCGTTTTTTTTTTAATTTGCTTACCGGACTAAAGGTTAGCATGTTTAAAATACGAAAGTCGTCTTGTTCATCATATTTAAGTAGATAACTCATCAGTTGTTTGCATCAGAGCGATAATTTTTGAGATAGTTATTAAAACTGTTTAAAGGTTGTCAAACGTTGTTTCTCGTTGTATATCCTTTAATTCTAGAGTTAAATTGATAAATAACGTGTACGAATTTGTTTAACGCATTTGTTTTGGTTACTCGACGTCTCCGTTCTCGTGTAGCCTACATATTGCGTTTTTTTTTTTATTTGCTTATCGGGCTAAAGGTTAGCATGCTTAAAATACGTAAGTCGTTTTGTTCAACAAATTTGAGTAGATAACTTATCAGTTGTTTGCATCAGAGCGACAATTTTTGAGATAGTTATTAAAACTGTTTAAAGGTTGTCAAACGTTGTTTCTCGTTGTATATCCTTTAATTCTAGAGTTAAATTGATAAATAACGTGTACGAATTTGTTTAACGCATTTGTTTTGGTTACTCGACGTCTCCGTTCTCGTGTAGCCTACATATTGCGTTTTTTTTTTAATTTGCTTACCGGGCTAAAGGTTAGCATGTTTAAAATACGTAAGTCGTTTTGTTCAACAAATTTAAGTAGATAACTCATCAGTTGTTTGCATCAGAGCGACAATTTTTGAGATAGTTATTAAAACTGTTTAAAGGTTGTCAAACGTTGTTTCTCGTTGTATATCCTTTAATTCTAGAGTTAAATTGATAAATAACGTGTACGAATTTGTTTAACGCATTAGTTTTGGTTACTCGACGTCTCCGTTCTCGTGTAGCCTACATATTGCGTTTTTTTTTTTAATTTGCTTACCGGGCTAAAAGTTAGCATGTTTAAAATACGTAAGTCGTTTTGTTCATCAAATTTAAGTAGATAACTCATCAGTTGTTTGCATCAGAGCGATAATTTTTGAGATAGTTATTAAAACTGTTTAAAGGTTGTCAAACGTTGTTTCTCGTTGTATATCCTTTAATTCTAGAGTTAAATTGATAAATAACGTGTACGAATTTGTTTAACGCATTTGTTTTGGTTACTCGACGTCTACGTTCTCGTGTAGCCTACATATTGCGTTTTTTTTTTAATTTGCTTACCGGGCTAAAGGTTAGCATGTTTAAAATACGTAAGTCGTTTTGTTCAACAAATTTAAGTAGATAACTCATCAGTTGTTTGCATCAGAGCGACAATTTTTGAGATAGTTATTAAAACTGTTTAAAGGTTGTCAAACGTTGTTTCTCGTTGTATATCCTCTAATTCTAGAGTTAAATTGATAAATAACGTGTACGAATTTGTTTAACGCATTTGTTTTGGTTACTCGACGTCTCCGTTCTCGTGTAGCCTACATATTGCGTTTTTTTTTTTAATTTGCTTACCGGGCTAAAGGTTAGCATGTTTAAAATACGTAAGTCGTTTTGTTCATCAAATTTAAGTAGATAACTCATCAGTTGTTTGCATCAGAGCGATAATTTTTGAGATAGTTATTAAAACTGTTTAAAGGTTGTCAAACGGTGTTTCTCGTTGTATATCCTTTAATTCTAGAGTTAAATTGATAAATAACGTGTACGAATTTGTTTAACGCATTTGTTTTGGTTACTCGACGTCTCCGTTCTCGTGTAGCCTACATATTGCGTTTTTTTTTTTAATTTGCTTACCGGGCTAAAGGTTAGCATGTTTAAAATACGTAAGTCGTTTTGTTCATCAAATTTAAGTAGATAACTCATCAGTTGTTTGCATCAGAGCGATAATTTTTGAGATAGTTATTAAAACTGTTTAAAGGTTGTCAAACGGTGTTTCTCGTTGTATATCCTTTAATTCTAGAGTTAAATTGATAAATAACGTGTACGAATTTGTTTAACGCATTTGTTTTGGTTACTCGACGTCTCCGTTCTCGTGTAGCCTACATATTGCGTTTTTTTTTTAATTTGCTTACCGGGCTAAAGGTTAGCATGTTTAAAATACGTAAGTCGTTTTGTTCATCAAATTTAATTAGATAACTCAGCAGTTGTTTGCATCAGAGCGACAATTTTTGAGATAGTTATTAAAACTGTTTAAAGGTTGTCAAACGTTGTTTCTCGTTGTATATCCTTTAATTCTAGAGTGAAATTGATAAATAACGTGTACGAATTTGTTTAACGCATTTGTTTTGGTTACTCGACATCTCCGTTCTCGTGTAGCCTACATATTGCGTTTTTTTTTTAATTTCCTTACCGGGCTAAAGGTTAGCATGTTTAAAATACGTAAGTCGTTTTGTTCATCAAATTTAAGTAGATAACTTATCAGTTGTTTGCATCAGAGCGATAATTTTTGAGATAGTTATTAAAACTGTTTAAAGGTTGTCAAACGTTGTTTCTCGTTGTATATCCTTTAATTCTAGAGTTAAATTGATAAATAACGTGTACGAATTTGTTTAACGCATTTGTTTTGGTTACTCGACGTCTCCGTTCTCGTGTAGCCTACATATTGCGTTTTTTTTAATTTGCTTACCGGGCTAAAGGTTAGCATGCTTAAAATACGTAAGTCGTTTTGTTCAACAAATTTAAGTAGATAACTCATCAGTTGTTTGCATCAGAGCGACAATTTTTGAGATAGTTATTAAAACTGTTTAAAGGTTGTCAAACATTGTTTCTCGTTGTATATCCTTTAATTCTAGAGTTAAATTGATAAATAACGTGTACGAATTTGTTTAACGCATTTGTTTTGGTTACTCGACGTCTCCGTTCTCGTGTAGCCTACATATTGCGTTTTTTTTTTAATTTGCTTACCGGGCTAAAGGTTAGCATGTTTAAAATACGTAAGTCGTTTTGTTCATCATATTTAAGTAGATAACTCATCAGTTGTTTGCATCAGAGCGATAATTTTTGAGATAGTTATTAAAACTGTTTAAAGGTTGTCAAACGTTGTTTCTCGTTGTATATCCTATAATTCTAGAGTTAAATTGATAAATAACGTGTACGAATTTGTTTAACGCATTTGTTTTGGTTACTCGACGTCTCCGTTCTCGTGTAGCCTACATATTGCGTTTTTTTTTTAATTTGCTTACCGGGCTAAAGGTTAGCATGTTTAAAATACGTAAGTCGTTTTGTTCATCATATTTAAGTAGATAACTCATCAGTTGTTTGCATCAGAGCGATAATTTTTGAGATAGTTATTAAAACTGTTTAAAGGTTGTCAAACGTTGTTTGTCGTTGTATATCCTTTAATTCTAGAGTTAAATTGATAAATAACGTGTACGAATTTGTTTAACGCATTTGTTTTGGTTACTCGACGTCTCCGTTCTCGTGTAGCCTACATATTGCGTTTTTTTTTTAATTTGCTTACCGGGCTAAAGGTTAGCATGTTTAAAATACGTAAGTCGTTTTGTTCATCATATTTAAGTAGATAACTCATCAGTTGTTTGCATCAGAGCGATAATTTTTGAGATAGTTATTAAAACTGTTTAAAGGTTGTCAAACGTTGTTTCTCGTTGTATATCCTATAATTCTAGAGTTAAATTGATAAATAACGTGTACGAATTTGTTTAACGCATTTGTTTTGGTTACTCGACGTCTCCGTTCTCGTGTAGCCTACATATTGCGTTTTTTTTTTTAATTTGCTTACCGGGCTAAAGGTTAGCATGTTTAAAATACGTAAGTCGTTTTGTTCATCATATTTAAGTAGATAACTCATCAGTTGTTTGCATCAGAGCGACAATTTTTGAGATAGTTATTAAAACTGTTTAAAGGTTGTCAAACGTTGTTTCTCGTTGTATATCCTTTAATTCTAGAGTTAAATTCATAAATAACGTGTACGAATTTGTTTAACGCATTTGTTTTGGTTACTCGACGTCTCCGTTCTCGTGTAGCCTACATATTGCGTTTTTTTTTTTAATTTGCTTACCGGGCTAAAGGTTAGCATGTTTAAAATACGTAAGTCGTTTTGTTCATCAAATTTAAGTAGATAACTCATCAGTTGTTTGCATCAGAGCGATAATTTTTGAGATAGTTATTAAAACTGTTTAAAGGTTGTCAAACGTTGTTTCTCGTTGTATATCCTTTAATTCTAGAGTTAAATTGATAAATAACGTGTACGAATTTGTTTAACGCATTTGTTTTGGTTACTCGACGTCTCCGTTCTCGTGTAGCCTACATATTGCGTTTTTTTTTTAATTTGCTTACCGGGCTAAAGGTTAGCATGTTTAAAATACGTAAGTCGTTTTGTTCAACAAATTTGAGTAGATAACTCAGCAGTTGTTTGCATCAGAGCGACAATTTTTGAGATAGTTATTAAAACTGTTTAAAGGTTGTCAAACGTTGTTTCTCGTTGTATATCCTTTAATTCTAGAGTTAAATTGATAAATAACGTGTACGAATTTGTTTAACGCATTTGTTTTGGTTACTCGACGTCTCCGTTCTCGTGTAGCCTACATATTGCGTTTTTTTTTTTAATTTCCTTACCGGGCTAAAGGTTAGCATGTTTAAAATACGTAAGTCGTTTTGTTCATCAAATTTAAGTAGATAACTCATCAGCTGTTTGCATCAGAGCGATAATTTTTGAGATAGTTATTAAAACTGTTTAAAGGTTGTCAAACGTTGTTTCTCGTTGTATATCCTTTAATTCTAGAGTTAAATTGATAAATAACGTGTACGAATTTGTTTAACGCATTTGTTTTGGTTACTCGACGTCTCCGTTCTCGTGTAGCCTACATATTGCGTTTTTTTTTTAATTTGCTTACCGGGCTAAAGGTTAGCATGCTTAAAATACGTAAGTCGTTTTGTTCAACAAATTTAAGTAGATAACTCATCAGTTGTTTGCATCAGAGCGACAATTTTTGAGATAGTTATTAAAACTGTTTAAAGGTTGTCAAACGTTGTTTCTTGTTGTATATCCTTTAATTCTAGAGTTAAATTGATAAATAACGTGTACGAATTTGTTTAACGCATTTGTTTTGGTTACTCGACGTCTCCGTTCTCGTGTAGCCTACATATTGCGTTTTTTTTTTAATTTGCTTACCGGGCTAAAGGTTAGCATGTTTAAAATACGTAAGTCGTTTTGTTCATCATATTTAAGTAGATAACTCATCAGTTGTTTGCATCAGAGCGATAATTTTTGAGATAGTTATTAAAACTGTTTAAAGGTTGTCAAACGTTGTTTCTCGTTGTATATCCTATAATTCTAGAGTTAAATTGATAAATAACGTGTACGAATTTGTTTAACGCATTTGTTTTGGTTACTCGACGTCTCCGTTCTCGTGTAGCCTACATATTGCGTTTTTTTTTTTTAATTTGCTTACCGGGCTAAAGGTTAGCATGTCTAAAATACGTAAGTCGTTTTGTTCATCATATTTAAGTAGATAACTCATCAGTTGTTTGCATCAGAGCGATAATTTTTGAGATAGTTATTAAAACTGTTTAAAGGTTGTCAAACGGTGTTTGTCGTTGTATATCCTTTAATTCTAGAGTTAAATTGATAAATAACGTGTACGAATTTGTTTAACGCATTTGTTTTGGTTACTCGACGTCTCCGTTCTCGTGTAGCCTACATATTGCGTTTTTTTTTTAATTTGCTTACCGGGCTAAAGGTTAGCATGTTTAAAATACGTAAGTCGTTTTGTTCATCATATTTAAGTAGATAACTCATCAGTTGTTTGCATCAGAGCGACAATTTTTGAGATAGTTATTAAAACTGTTTAAAGGTTGTCAAACGTTGTTTCTTGTTGTATATCCTTTAATTCTAGAGTTAAATTCATAAATAACGTGTACGAATTTGTTTAACGCATTTGTTTTGGTTACTCGACGTCTCCGTCCTCGTGTAGCCAACATATTGCGTTTTTTTTTTAATTTGCTTACCGGGCTAAAGGTTAGCATGTTTAAAATACGTAAGTCGTTTTGTTCATCATATTTAAGTAGATAACTCATCAGTTGTTTGCATCAGAGCGATAATTTTTGAGATAGTTATTAAAACTGTTTAAAGGTTGTCAAACGTTGTTTCTCGTTGTATATCCTTTAATTCTAGAGTTAAGTTGATAAATAACGTGTACGAATTTGTTTAACGCATTTGTTTTGGTTACTCGACGTCTCCGTTCTCGTGTAGCCTACATATTGCGTTTTTTTTTTTAATTTGCTTACCGGGCAAAAGGTTAGCATGTTTAAAATACGTAAGTCGTTTTGTTCATCAAATTTAAGTAGATAACTCATCAGTTGTTTGCATCAGAGCGATAATTTTTGAGATAGGTATTAAAACTGTTTAAAGGTTGTCAAACGTTGTTTCTCGTTGTATATCCTTTAATTTTAGAGTTAAATTGATAAATAACGTGTACGAATTTGTTTAACGCATTTGTTTTGGTTACTCGACGTCTCCGTTCTCGTGTAGCCTACATATTGCGTTTTTTTTTTTTAATTTGCTTACCGGGCTAAAGGTTAGCATGTTTAAAATACGTAAGTCGTTTTGTTCATCAAATTTAAGTAGATAACTTATCAGTTGTTTGCATCAGAGCGACAATTTTTGAGATAGTTATTAAAACTGTTTAAATGTTGTCAAACGTTGTTTCTCGTTGTATATCCTTTATTCTAGAGTTAAATTGATAAATAACGTGTACGAATTTGTTTAACGCATTTGTTTTGGTTACTCGACGTCTCCGTTCTCGTGTAGCCTACATATTGCGTTTTTTTTTTAATTTGCTTACCGGGCTAAAGGTTAGCATGCTTAAAATACGTAAGTCGTTTTGTTCATCAAATTTAAGTAGATAACTCATCAGTTGTTTGCATCAGAGCGACAATTTTTGAGATAGTTATTAAAACTGTTTAAAGGTTGTCAAACGTTGTTTCTCGTTGTATATCCTTTAATTCTAGAGTTAAATTGATAAATAACGTGTACGAATTTGTTTAACGCATTTGTTTTGGTTACTCGACGTCTCCGTTCTCGTGTAGCCTACATATTGCGTTTTTTTTTTAATTTGCTTACCGGGCTAAAGGTTAGCATGCTTAAAATACGTAAGTCGTTTTGTTCAACAAATTTAAGTAGATAACTCATCAGTTGTTTGCATCAGAGCGACAATTTTTGAGATAGTTATTAAAACTGTTTAAAGGTTGTCAAACGTTGTTTCTCGTTGTATATCCTTTAATTCTAGAGTTAAATTGATAAATAACGTGTACGAATTTGTTTAACGCATTTGTTTTGGTTACTCGACGTCTCCGTTCTCGTGTAGCCTACATATTGCGTTTTTTTTTTAATTTGCTTACCGGGCTAAAGGTTAGCATGTTTAAAATACGTAAGTCGTTTTGTTCATCATATTTAAGTAGATAACTCATCAGTTGTTTGCATCAGAGCGATAATTTTTGAGATAGTTATTAAAACTGTTTAAAGGTTGTCAAACGTTGTTTCTCGTTGTATATCCTTTAATTCTAGGGTTAAATTGATAAATAACGTGTACGAATTTGTTTAACGCATTTGTTTTGGTTACTCGACGTCTCCGTTCTCGTGTAGCCTACATATTGCGTTTTTTTTTTTAATTTGCTTACCGGGCTAAAGGTTAGCATGTTTAAAATACGTAAGTCGTTTTGTTCATCAAATTTAAGTAGATAACTCATCAGTTGTTTGCATCAGAGCGATAATTTTTGAGATAGTTATTAAAACTGTTTAAAGGTTGTCAAACGTTGTTTCTCGTTGTATATCCTTTAATTCTAGAGTTAAATTGATAAATAACGTGTACGAATTTGTTTAACGCATTTGTTTTGGTTACTCGACGTCTCCGTTCTCGTGTAGCCTACATATTGCGTTTTTTTTTTTTAATTTGCTTACCGGGCTAAAGGTTAGCATGTTTAAAATACGTAAGTCGTTTTGTTCATCAAATTTAAGTAGATAACTCATCAGTTGTTTGCATCAGAGCGATAATTTTTGAGATAGTTATTAAAACTGTTTAAAGGTTGTCAAACGTTGTTTCTCGTTGTATATCCTTTAATTCTAGAGTTAAATTGATAAATAACGTGTACGAATTTCTTTAACGCATTTGTTTTGGTTACTCGACGTCTCCGTTCTCGTGTAGCCTACATATTGCGTTTTTTTTTAATTTGCTTACCGGGCTAAAGGTTAGCATGCTTAAAATACGTAAGTCGTTTTGTTCATCATATTTAAGTAGATAACTCATCAGTTGTTTGCATCAGAGCGATAATTTTTGAGATAGTTATTAAAACTGTTTAAAGGTTGTCAAACGTTGTTTCTCGTTGTATATCCTTTAATTCTAGAGTTAAATTGATAAATAACGTGTACGAATTTGTTTAACGCATTTGTTTTGGTTACTCGACGTCTCCGTTCTCGTGTAGCCTACATACTGCGTTTTTTTTTTTAATTTGCTTACCGGGCTAAAGGTTAGCATGTTTAAAATACGTAAGTCGTTTTGTTCATCATATTTAAGTAGATAACTCATCAGTTGTTTGCATCAGAGCGATAATTTTTGAGATAGTTATTAAAACTGTTTAAAGGTTGTCAAACGTTGTTTCTCGTTGTATATCCTTTAATTCTAGAGTTAAATTGATAAATAACGTGTACGAATTTGTTTAACGCATTTGTTTTGGTTACTCGACGTCTCCGTTCTCGTGTAGCCCACATATTGCGTTTTTTTTTTAATTTGCTTACCGGGCTAAAGGTTAGCATGTTTAAAATACGTAAGTCGTTTTGTTCATCAAATTTAAGTAGATAACTCATCAGTTGTTTGCATCAGAGCGATAATTTTTGAGATAGTTATTAAAACTGTTTAAAGATTGTCAAACGTTGTTTCTCGTTGTATATCCTTTAATTCTAGAGTTAAATTGATAAATAACGTGTACGAATTTGTTTAACGCATTTGTTTTGGTTACTCGACGTCTCCGTTCTCGTGTAGCCTACATATTGCGTTTTTTTTTTAATTTGCTTACCGGGCTAAAGGTTAGCATGTTTAAAATACGTAAGTCGTTTTGTTCATCAAATTTAAGTAGATAACTCATCAGTTGTTTGCATCAGAGCGACAATTTTTGAGATAGTTATTAAAACTGTTTAAAGGTTGTCAAACGTTGTTTCTCGTTCTATATCCTTTAATTCTAGAGTTAAATTGATAAATAACGTGTACGAATTTGTTTAACGCATTTGTTTTGGTTACTCGACGTCTCCGTTCTCGTGTAGCCTACATATTGCGTTTTTTTTTTAATTTACTTACCGGGCTAAAGGTTAGTATGTTTAAAATACGTAAGTCGTTTTGTTCATCAAATTTAAGTAGATAACTCATCAGTTGTTTGCATCAGAGCGACAATTTTTGAGATAGTTATTAAAACTGTTTAAAGGTTGTCAAACGTTGTTTCTCGTTGTATATCCTTTAATTCTAAAGTTAAATTGATAAATAACGTGTACGAATTTGTTTAACGCATTTGTTTTGGTTACTCGACGTCTCCGTTCTCGTGTAGCCTACATATTGCGTTTTTTTTTTTAATTTGCTTACCGGGCTAAAGGTTAGCATGTTTAAAATACGTAAGTCGTTTTGTTCATCATATTTAAGTAGATAACTCATCAGTTGTTTGCATCAGAGCGATAATTTTTGAGATAGTTATTAAAACTGTTTAAAGGTTGTCAAACGTTGTTTCTCGTTGTATATCCTTTAATTCTAGAGTTAAATTGATAAATAACGTGTACGAATTTGTTTAACGCATTTGTTTTGGTTACTCGACGTCTCCGTTCTCGTGTAGCCTACATATTGCGTTTTTTTTTTAATTTGCTTACCGGGCTAAAGGTTAGCATGTTTAAAATACGTAAGTCGTTTTGTTCAACAAATTTGAGTAGATAACTCATCAGTTGTTTGCATCAGAGCGACAATTTTTGAGATAGTTATTAAAACTGTTTAAAGGTTGTCAAACGTTGTTTCTCGTTGTATATCCTTTAATTCTAGAGTTAAATTGATAAATAACGTGTACGAATTTGTTTTACGCATTTGTTTTGGTTACTCGACGTCTCCGTTCTCGTGTAGCCTACATATTGCGTTTTTTTTTAAATTTGCTTACCGGGCTAAAGGTTAGCATGTTTAAAATACGTAAGTCGTTTTGTTCATCAAATTTAAGTAGATAACTCATCAGTTGTTTGCATCAGAGCGACAATTTTTGAGATAGTTATTAAAACTGTTTAAAGGTTGTCAAACGTTGTTTCTCGTTGTATATCCTTTAATTCTAGAGTTAAATTGATAAATAACGTGTACGAATTTGTTTAACGCATTTGTTTTGGTTACTCGACGTCTCCGTTCTCGTGTAGCCTACATATTGCGTTTTTTTTTTAAATTTGCTTACCCGGCTAAAGGTTAGCATGTTTAAAATACGTAAGTCGTTTTGTTCAACAAATGTGAGTAGATAACTCATCAGTTGTTTGCATCAGAGCGACAATTTTTGAGATAGTTATTAAAACTGTTTAAAGGTTGTCAAACGTTGTTTCTCGTTGTAAATCCTTTAATTCTAGAGTTAAATTGATAAATAACGTGTACGAATTTGTTTAACGCATTTGTTTTGGTTACTCGACGTCTCCGTTCTCGTGTAGCCTACATATTGCGTTTTTTTTTTAAATTTGCTTACCCGGCTAAAGGTTAGCATGTTTAAAATACGTAAGTCGTTTTGTTCAACAAATGTGAGTAGATAACTCATCAGTTGTTTGCATCAGAGCGACAATTTTTGAGATAGTTATTAACACTGTTTAAAGGTTGTCAAACGTTGTTTCTCGTTGTATATCCTTTAATTCTAGAGTTAAATTGATAAATAACGTGTACGAATTTGTTTAACGCATTTGTTTTGGTTACTCGACGTCTCCGTTCTCGTGTAGCCTACATATTGCGTTTTTTTTTAATTTGCTTACCGGGCTAAAGGTTAGCATGTTTAAAATACGTAAGTCGTTTTGTTCATCAAATTTAAGTAGATAACTCATCAGTTGTTTGCATCAGAGCGATAATTTTTGAGATAGTTATTAAAACTGTTTAAAGGTTGTCAAACGTTGTTTCTCGTTGTATATCCTTTAATTCTAGAGTTAAATTGATAAATAACGTGTACGAATTTGTTTAACGCATTTGTTTTGGTTACTCGACGTCTCCGTTCTCGTGTAGCCTACATATTGCGTTTTTTTTTAATTTGCTTACCGGGCTAAAGGTTAGCATGTTTAAAATACGTAAGTCGTTTTGTTCATCAAATTTAAGTAGATAACTCATCAGTTGTTTGCATCAGAGCAACAATTGTTGAGATAGTTATTAAAACTGTTTAAAGGTTGTCAAACGTTGTTTCTCGTTGTATATCCTTTAATTCTAGAGTTAAATTGATAAATAACGTGTACGAATTTGTTTAACGCATTTGTTTTGGTTACTCGACGTCTCCGTTCTCGTGTAGCCTACATATTGCGTTTTTTTTTAATTTGCTTACCGGGCAAAAGGTTAGCATGTTTAAAATACGTAAGTCGTTTTGTTCATCAAATTTAAGTAGATAACTCATCAGTTGTTTGCATCAGAGCGATAATTTTTGAGATAGTTATTAAAACTGTTTAAAGGTTGTCAAACGTTGTTTCTCGTTGTATATCCTTTAATTCTAGAGTTAAATTGATAAATAACGTGTACGAATTTGTTTAACGCATTTGTTTTGGTTACTCGACGTCTCCGTTCTCGTGTAGCCTACATATTGCGTTTTTTTTTTAATTTGCTTACCGGGCTAAAGGTTAGCATGTTTAAAATACGTAAGTCGTTTTGTTCAACAAATTTAAGTAGATAACTCATCAGTTGTTTGCATCAGAGCGACAATTTTTGAGATAGTTATTAAAACTGTTTAAAGGTTGTCAAACGTTATTTCTCGTTGTATATCCTTTAATTCTAGAGTTAAATTGATAAATAACGTGTACGAATTTGTTTAACGCATTTGTTTTGGTTACTCGACGTCTCCGTTCTCGTGTAGCCTACATATTGCGTTTTTTTTTTAATTTGCTTACCGGGCTAAAGGTTAGCATGCTTAAAATACGTAAGTCGTTTTGTTCAACAAATTTAAGTAGATAACTCATCAGTTGTTTGCGTCAGAGCGATAATTTTTGAGATAGTTATTAAAACTGTTTAAAGGTTGTCAAACGTTGTTTCTCGTTGTATATCCTTTAATTCTAGAGTTAAATTGATAAATAACGTGTACGAATTTGTTTAACGCATTTGTTTTGGTTACTCGACGTCTCCGTTCTCGTGTAGCCTACATATTGCGTTTTTTTTTTAATTTGCTTACCGGGCTAAAGGTTAGCATGTTTAAAATACGTAAGTCGTTTTGTTCATCATATTTAAGTAGATAACTCACCAGTTGTTTGCATCAGAGCGATAATTTTTGAGATAGTTATTAAAACTGTTTAAAGGTTGTCAAACGTTGTTTCTCGTTGTATATCCTTTAATTCTAGAGTTAAATTGATAAATAACGTGTACGAATTTGTTTAACGCAATTGTTTTGGTTACTCGACGTCTCCGTTCTCGTGTAGCCTACATATTGCGTTTTTTTTTTTAATTTGCTTACCGGGCTAAAGGTTAGCATGTTTAAAATACGTAAGTTCATCAAATTTAAGTAGATAACTCATCAGTTGTTTGCATCAGAGCGATAATTTTTGAGATAGTTATTAAAACTGTTTAAAGGTTGTCAAACGTTGTTTCTCGTTGTATATCCTTTAATTCTAGAGTTAAATTGATAAATAACGTGTACGAATTTGTTTAACGCATTTGTTTTGGTTACTCGACGTCTCCGTTCTCGTGTAGCCTACATATTGGGTTTTTTTTTTAATTTGCTTACCGGGCTAAAGGTTAGCATGTTTAAAATACGTAAGTCGTTTTGTTCATCATATTTAAGTAGATAACTCATCAGTTGTTTGCATCAGAGCGATAATTTTTGAGATAGTTATTAAAACTGTTTAAAGGTTGTCAAACGTTGTTTCTCGTTGTATATCCTTTAATTCTAGAGTTAAATTGATAAATAACGTGTACGAATTTGTTTAACGCATTTGTTTTGGTTACTCGACGTCTCCGTTCTCGTGTAGCCTACATATTGCGTTTATTTTTTAATTTGCTTACCGGGCTAAAGGTTAGCATGTTTAAAATACGTAAGTCGTTTTGTTCATCAAATTTAAGTAGATAACTCATCAGTTGTTTGCATCAGAGCGATAATTTTTGAGATAGTTATTAAAACTGTTTAAAGGTTGTCAAACGTTGTTTCTCGTTGTATATCCTTTAATTCTAGAGTTAAATTAATAAATAACGTGTAAGAATTTGTTTAACGCATTTGTTTTGGTTACTCGACGTCTCCGTTCTCGTGTAGCCTACATATTGCGTTTTTTTTTTTAATTTGCTTACCGGGCTAAAGGTTAGCATGTTTAAAATACGTAAGTCGTTTTGTTCATCATATTTAAGTAGATAACTCATCAGTTGTTTGCATCAGAGCGATAATTTTTGAGATAGTTATTAAAACTGTTTAAAGGTTGTCAAACGTTGTTTCTCGTTGTATATCCTTTAATTCTAGAGTTAAATTGATAAATAACGTGTACGAATTTGTTTAACGCATTTGTTTTGGTTACTCGACGTCTCCGTTCTCGTGTAGCCTACATATTGCGTTTATTTTTTAATTTGCTTACCGGGCTAAAGGTTAGCATGTTTAAAATACGTAAGTCGTTTTGTTCATCAAATTTAAGTAGATAACTCATCAGTTGTTTGCATCAGAGCGATAATTTTTGAGATAGTTATTAAAACTGTTTAAAGGTTGTCAAACGTTGTTTCTCGTTGTATATCCTTTAATTCTAGAGTTAAATTGATAAATAACGTGTAAGAATTTGTTTAACGCATTTGTTTTGGTTACTCGACGTCTCCGTTCTCGTGTAGCCTACATATTGCGTTTTTTTTTTTAATTTGCTTACCGGGCTAAAGGTTAGCATGTTTAAAATACGTAAGTCGTTTTGTTCATCAAATTTAAGTAGATAACTCATCAGTTGTTTGCATCAGAGCGACAATTTTTGAGATAGTTATTAAAACTGTTTAAAGGTTGTCAAACGTTGTTTCTCGTTGTATATCCTTTAATTCTAGAGTTAAATTGATAAATAACGTGTACGAATTTGTTTAACGCATTTGTTTTGGTTACTCGACGTCTCCGTTCTCGTGTAGCCTACATATTGCGTTTTTTTTTTAATTTGCTTACCGGGCTAAAGGTTAGCATGTTTAAAATACGTAAGTCGTTTTGTTCATCAAATTTAAGTAGATAACTCTTCAGTTGTTTGCATCAGAGCGATAATTTTTGAGATAGTTATTAAAACTGTTTAAAGGTTGTCAAACGTTGTTTCTCGTTGTATATCCTTTAATTCTAGAGTTAAATTGATAAATAACGTGTACGAATTTGTTTAACGCATTTGTTTTGGTTACTCGACGTCTCCGTTCTCGTGTAGCCTACATATTGCGTTTTTTTTTAATTTGCTTACCGGGCTAAAGGTTAGCATGTTTAAAATACGTAAGTCGTTTTGTTCATCAAATTTAAGTAGGTAACTCATCAGTTGTTTGCATCAGAGCGATAATTTTTGAGATAGTTATTAAAACTGTTTAAAGGTTGTCAAACGTTGTTTCTCGTTGTATATCCTTTAATTCTAGAGTTAAATTGATAAATAACGTGTACGAATTTGTTTAACGCATTTGTTTTGGTTACTCGACGTCTCCGTTCTCGTGTAGCCTACATATTGCGTTTTTTTTTAATTTGCTTACCGGGCTAAAGGTTAGCATGTTTAAAATACGTAAGTCGTTTTGTTCATCATATTTAAGTAGATAACTCATCAGTTGTTTGCATCAGAGCGATAATTTTTGAGATAGTTATTAAAACTGTTTAAAGGTTGTCAAACGTTGTTTCTCGTTGTATATCCTTTAATTCTAGAGTTAAATTGATAAATAACGTGTACGAATTTGTTTAACGCATTTGTTTTGGTTACTCGACGTCTCCGTTCTCGTGTAGCCTACATATTGCGTTTATTTTTTAATTTGCTTACCGGGCTAAAGGTTAGCATGTTTAAAATACGTAAGTCGTTTTTTTCATCAAATTTAAGTAGATAACTCATCAGTTGTTTGCATCAGAGCGATAATTTTTGAGATAGTTATTAAAACTGTTTAAAGGTTGTCAAACGTTGTTTCTCGTTGTATATCCTTTAATTCTAGAGTTAAATTGATAAATAACGTGTAAGAATTTGTTTAACGCATTTGTTTTGGTTACTCGACGTCTCCGTTCTCGTGTAGCCTACATATTGCGTTTTTTTTTTAATTTGCTTACCGGGCTAAAGGTTAGCATGTTTAAAATACGTAAGTCGTTTTGTTCATCAAATTTAAGTAGATAACTCATCAGTTGTTTGCATCAGAGCGACAATTTTTGAGATAGTTATTAAAACTGTTTAAAGGTTGTCAAACGTTGTTTCTCGTTGTATATCCTTTAATTCTAGAGTTAAATTGATAAATAACGTGTACGAATTTGTTTAACGCATTTGTTTTGGTTACTCGACGTCTCCGTTCTCGTGTAGCCTACATATTGCGTTTTTTTTTTAATTTGCTTACCGGGCTAAAGGTTAGCATGTTTAAAATACGTAAGTCGTTTTGTTCATCAAATTTAAGTAGATAACTCTTCAGTTGTTTGCATCAGAGCGATAATTTTTGAGATAGTTATTAAAACTGTTTAAAGGTTGTCAAACGTTGTTTCTCGTTGTATATCCTTTAATTCTAGAGTTAAATTGATAAATAACGTGTACGAATTTGTTTAACGCATTTGTTTTGGTTACTCGACGTCTCCGTTCTCGTGTAGCCTACATATTGCGTTTTTTTTAATTTGCTTACCGGGCTAAAGGTTAGCATGTTTAAAATACGTAAGTCGTTTTGTTCATCAAATTTAAGTAGATAACTCATCAGTTGTTTGCATCAGAGCGATAATTTTTGAGATAGTTATTAAAACTGTTTAAAGGTTGTCAAACGTTGTTTCTCGTTGTATATCCTTTAATTCTAGAGTTAAATTGATAAATAACGTGTACGAATTTGTTTAACGCATTTGTTTTGGTTACTCGACGTCTCCGTTCTCGTGTAGCCTACATATTGCGTTTTTTTTTAATTTGCTTACCGGGCTAAAGGTTAGCATGTTTAAAATACGTAAGTCGTTTTGTTCATCAAATTTAAGTAAATAACTCATCAGTTGTTTGCATCAGAGCGATAATTTTTGAGATAGTTATTAAAACTGTTTAAAGGTTGTCAAACGTTGTTTCTCGTTGTATATCCTTTAATTCTAGAGTTAAATTGATAAATAACGTGTACGAATTTGTTTAACGCATTTGTTTTGGTTACTCGACGTCTCCGTTCTCGTGTAGCCTACATATTGCGTTTTTTTTTAATTTGCTTACCGGGCTAAAGGTTAGCATGTTTAAAATACGTAAGTCGTTTTGTTCATCAAATTTAAGTAGATAACTCATCAGTTGTTTGCATCAGAGCGATAATTTTTGAGATAGTTATTAAAACTGTTTAAAGGTTGTCAAACGTTGTTTCTCGTTGTATATCCTTTAATTCTAGAGTTAAATTGATAAATAACGTGTACGAATTTGTGTAACGCATTTGTTTTGGTTACTCGACGTCTCCGTTCTCGTGTAGCCTACATATTGCGTTTTTTTTTTAATTTGCTTACCGGGCTAAAGGTTAGCGTGTTTAAAATACGTAAGTCGTTTTGTTCAACAAATTTAAGTAGATAACTCATCAGTTGTTTTCATCAGAGCGACAATTTTTGAGATAGTTATTAAAACTGTTTAAAGGTTGTCCAACGTTGTTTCTCGTTGTATATCCTTTAACTCTAGAGTTAAATTGATAAATAACGTGTACGAATTTGTTTAACGCATTTGTTTTGGTTACTCGACGTCTCCGTTCTCGTGTAGCCTACATATTGCGTTTTTTTTTAAATTTGCTTACCGGGCTAAAGGTTAGCATGTTTAAAATACGTAAGTCGTTTTGTTCAACAAATGTGAGTAGATAACTCATCAGTTGTTTGCATCAGAGCGACAATTTTTGAGATAGTTATTAAAACTGTTTACAGGTTGTCAAACGTTGTTTCTCGTTGTATATCCTTTAATTCTAGAGTTAAATTGATAAATAACGTGTACGAATTTGTTTAACGCATTTGTTTTGGTTACTCGACGTCTCCGTTCTCGTGTAGCCTACATATTGCGTTTTTTTTTAATTTGCTTTCCGGGCTAAAGGTTAGCATGTTTAAAATACGTAAGTCGTTTTGTTCATCAAATTTAAGTAGATAACTCATCAGTTGTTTGCATCAGAGCGATAATTTTTGAGATAGTTATTAACACTGTTTAAAGGTTGTCAAACGTTGTTTCTCGTTGTATATCCTTTAATTCTAGAGTTAAATTGATAAATAACGTGTACGAATTTGTTTAACGCATTTGTTTTGGTTACTCGACGTCTCCGTTCTCGTGTAGCCTACATATTGCGTTTTTTTTAATTTGCTTACCGGGCTAAAGGTTAGCATGTTTAAAATACGTAAGTCGTTTTGTTCATCAAATTTAAGTAGATAACTCATCAGTTGTTTGCATCAGAGCGATAATTTTTGAGATAGTTATTAAAACTGTTTAAAGGTTGTCAAACGTTGTTTCTCGTTGTATATCCTTTAATTCTAGAGTTAAATTGATAAATAACGTGTACGAATTTGTTTAACGCATTTGTTTTGGTTACTCGACGTCTCCGTTCTCGTGTAGCCTACATATTGCGTTTTTTTTTTAATTTGCTTACTGGGCTAAAGGTTAGCATGTTTAAAATACGTAAGTCGTTTTGTTCATCAAATTTAAGTAGATAACTCATCAGTTGTTTGCATCAGAGCGACAATTGTTGAGATAGTTATTAAAACTGTTTAAAGGTTGTCAAACGTTGTTTCTCGTTGTATATCCTTTAATTCTAGAGTTAAATTGATAAATAACGTGTACGAATTTGTTTAACGCATTTGTTTTGGTTACTCGACGTCTCCGTTCTCGTGTAGCCTACATATTGCGTTTTTTTTTAATTTGCTTACCGGGCTAAAGGTTAGCATGTTTAAAATACGTAAGTCGTTTTGTTCATCAAATTTAAGTAGATAACTCATCAGTTGTTTGCATCAGAGCGATAATTTTTGAGATAGTTATTAAAACTGTTTAAAGGTTGTCAAACGTTTTTTCTCGTTGTATATCCTTTAATTCTAGAGTTAAATTGATAAATAACGTGTACGAATTTGTTTAGCGCATTTGTTTTGGTTACTCGACGTCTCCGTTCTCGTGTAGCCTACATATTGCGTTTTTTTTTTAATTTGCTTACCGGGCTAAAGGTTAGCATGTTTAAAATACGTAAGTCGTTTTGTTCAACAAATTTAAGTAGATAACTCATCAGTTGTTTGCATCAGAGCGACAATTTTTGAGATAGTTATTAAAACTGTTTAAAGGTTGTCAAACGTTGTTTCTCGTTGTATATCCTTTAATTCTAGAGTTAAATTGATAAATAACGTGTACGAATTTGTTTAACGCATTTGTTTTGGTTACTCGACGTCTCCGTTCTCGTGTAGCCTACATATTGCGTTTTTTTTTAATTTGCTTACCGGGCTAAAGGTTAGCATGCTTAAAATACGTAAGTCGTTTTGTTCAACAAATTTAAGTAGATAACTCATCAGTTGTTTGCATCAGAGCGATAATTTTTGAGATAGTTATTAAAACTGTTTAAAGGTTGTCAAACGTTGTTTCTCGTTGTATATACTTTAATTCTAGAGTTAAATTGATAAATAACGTGTACGAATTTGTTTAACGCATTTGTTTTGGTTACTCGACGTCTCCGTTCTCGTGTAGCCTACATATTGCGTTTTTTTTTTAATTTGCTTACCGGGCTAAAGGTTAGCATGTTTAAAATACGTAAGTCGTTTTGTTCATCATATTTAAGTAGATAACTCATCAGTTGTTTACATCAGAGCGATAATTTTTGAGATAGTTATTAAAACTGTTTAAAGGTTGTCAAACGTTGTTTCTCGTTGTATATCCTTTAATTCTAGAGTTAAATTGATAAATAACGTGTACGAATTTGTTTAACGCATTTGTTTTGGTTACTCGACGTCTCCGTTCTCGTGTAGCCTACATATTGCGTTTTTTTTTTTTAATTTGCTTACCGGGCTAAAGGTTAGCATGTTTAAAATACGTAAGTCGTTTTGTTCATCAAATTTAAGTAGATAACTCATCAGTTGTTTGCATCAGAGCGATAATTTTTGAGATAGTTATTAAAACTGTTTAAAGGTTGTCAAACGTTGTTTCTCGTTGTATATCCTTTAATTCTAGAGTTAAATTGATAAATAACGTGTACGAATTTGTTTAACGCATTTGTTTCGGTTACTCGACGTCTCCGTTCTCGTGTAGCCTACATATTGCGTTTTTTTTTTAATTTGCTTACCGGGCTAAAGGTTAGCATGTTTAAAATACGTAAGTCGTTTTGTTCATCATATTTAAGTAGATAACTCATCAGTTGTTTGCATCAGAGCGATAATTTTTGAGATAGTTATTAAAACTGTTTAAAGGTTGTCAAACGTTGTTTCTCGTTGTATATCCTTTAATTCTAGAGTTAAATTGATAAGTAACGTGTACGAATTTGTTTAACGCATTTGTTTTGGTTACTCGACGTCTCCGTTCTCGTGTAGCCTACATATTGCGTTTATTTTTTAATTTGCTTACTGGGCTAAAGGTTAGCATGTTTAAAATACGTAAGTCGTTTTGTTCATCAAATTTAAGTAGATAACTCATCAGTTGTTTGCATCAGAGCGATAATTTTTGAGATAGTTATTAAAACTGTTTAAAGGTTGTCAAACGTTGTTTCTCGTTGTATATCCTTTAATTCTAGAGTTAAATTGATAAATAACGTGTAAGAATTTGTTTAACGCATTTGTTTTGGTTACTCGACGTCTCCGTTCTCGTGTAGCCTACATATTGCGTTTTTTTTTTAATTTGCTTACCGGGCTAAAGGTTAGCATGTTTAAAATACGTAAGTCGTTTTGTTCATCATATTTAAGTAGATAACTCATCAGTTGTTTGCATCAGAGCGATAATTTTTGAGATAGTTATTAAAACTGTTTAAAGGTTGTCAAACGTTGTTTCTCGTTGTATATCCTTTAATTCTAGACGTGTACGAATTTGTTTAACGCATTTGTTTTGGTTACTCGACGTCTCCGTTCTCGTGTAGCCTACATATTGCGTTTTTTTTTTAATTTGCTTACCGGGCTAAGTTATTAAAACTGTTTAAAGGTTGTCAAACGTTGTTTCTCGTTGTATATCCTTTAATTCTAGAGTTAAATGGATAAATAACGTGTACGAATTTGTTTAACGCATTTGTTTTGGTTACTCGACGTCTCCGTTCTCGTGTAGCCCACATATTGCGTTTTTTTTTTTAATTTGCTTACCGGGCTAAAGGTTAGCATGTTTAAAATACGTAAGTCGTTTTGTTCATCAAATTTAAGTAGATAACTCATCAGCTGTTTGCATCAGAGCGATAATTTTTGAGATAGTTATTAAAACTGTTTAAAGGTTGTCAAACGTTGTTTCTCGTTGTATATCCTTTAATTCTAGAGTTAAATTGATAAATAACGTGTACGAATTTGTTTAACTCATTTGTTTTGGTTACTCGACGTCTCCGTTCTCGTGTAGCCTACATATTGCGTTTTTTTTTTAATTTGCTTACCGGGCTAAAGGTTAGCATGTTTAAAATACGTAAGTCGTTTTGTTCATCATATTTAAGTAGATAACTCATCAGTTGTTTGCATCAGAGCGATAATTTTTGAGATAGTTATTAAAACTGTTTAAAGGTTGTCAAACGTTGTTTCTCGTTGTATATCCTTTAATTCTAGAGTTAAATTGATAAATAACGTGTACGAATTTGTTTAACGCATTTGTTTTGGTTACTCGACGTCTCCGTTCTCGTGTAACCCACATATTGCGTTTTTTTTTAATTTGCTTTCCGGGCTAAAGGTTAGCATGTTTAAAATACGTAAGTCGTTTTGTTCATCATATTTAAGTAGATAACTCATCAGTTGTTTGCATCAGAGCGATAATTTTTGAGATAGTTGTTAAAACTTTTTAAAGGTTGTCAAACGTTGTTTCTCGTTGTATATCCTTTAATTCTAGAGTTAAATTGATAAATAACGTGTACGAATTTGTTTAACGCATTTGTTTTGGTTACTCGACGTCTCCGTTCTCGTGTAGCCTACATATTGCGTTTTTTTTTTTAATTTGCTTACCGGGCTAAAGGTTAGCATGTTTAAAATACGTAAGTCGTTTTGTTCATCATATTTAAGTAGATAACTCATCAGTTGTTTGCATCAGAGCGATAATTTTTGAGATAGTTATTAAAACTGTTTAAAGGTTGTCAAACGTTGTTTCTCGTTGTATATCCTTTTATTCTAGAGTTAAATTGATAAATAACGTGTACGAATTTGTTTAACGCATTTGTTTTGGTTACCCGACGTCTCCGTTCTCGTGTAGCCTACCTATTGCGTTTTTTTTTTAATTTGCTTACCGGGCTAAAGGTTAGCATGTTTAAAATACGTAAGTCGTTTTGTTCATCATATTTAAGTAGATAACTCATCAGTTGTTTGCGTCAGAGCAATAATTTTTGAGATAGTTATTAAAACTGTTTAAAGGTTGTCAAACGTTGTTTCTCGTTGTATATCCTTTAACTCTAGAGTTAAATTGATAAATAACGTGTACGAATTTGTTTAACGCATTTGTTTTGGTTACTCGACGTCTCCGTTCTCGTGTAGCCTACATATTGCGTTTTTTTTTTAATTTGCTTACCGGGCTAAAGGTTAGCATGTTTAAAATACGTAAGTCGTTTTGTTCATCATATTTAAGTAGATAACTCATCAGTTGTTTGCATGAGAGCGATAATTTTTGAGATAGTTATTAAAACTGTTTAAAGGTTGTCAAACGTTGTTTCTCGTTGTATATTGATAAATAACGTGTACGAATTTGTTTAACGCATTAGTTTTGGTTACTCGACGTCTCCGTTCTCGTGTAGCCTACATATTGCGTTTTTTTTTTAATTTGCTTACCGGGCTAAAGGTTAGCATGTTTAAAATACGTAAGTCGTTTTCTTCATCATATTTAAGTAGATAACTCATCAGTTGTTTGCATCAGAGCGATAATTTTTGAGATAGTTATTAAAACTGTTTAAAGGTTGTCAAACGTTGTTTCTCGTTGTATATCCTTTAATTCTAGAGTTAAATGGATAAATAACGTGTACGAATTTGTTTAACGCATTTGTTTTGGTTACTCGACGTCTCCGTTCTCGTGTAGCCCACATATTGCGTTTTTTTTTTAATTTGCTTACCGGGCTAAAGGTTAGCATGTTTAAAATACGTAGGTCGTTTTCTTCATCAAATTTAAGTAGATAACTCATCAGTTGTTTGCATCAGAGCGATAATTTTTGAGATAGTTATTAAAACTGTTTAAAGGTTGTCAAACGTTGTTTCTCGTTGTATATCCTTTAATTCTAGAGTTAAATTGATAAATAACGTGTACGAATTTGTTTAACGCATTTGTTTTGTTACTCGACGTCTCCGTTCTCGTGTAGCCTACATATTGCGTTTTTTTTTAATTTGCTTACCGGGCTAAAGGTTAGCATGTTTAAAATACGTAAGTCGTTTTGTTCATCAAATTTAAGTAGATAACTCATCAGTTGTTTGCATCAGAGCGATAATTTTTGAGATAGTTATTAAAACTGTTTAAAGGTTGTCAAACGTTGTTTCTCGTTGTATATCCTTTTATTCTAGAGTTAAATTGATAAATAACGTGTACGAATTTGTTTAACGCATTTGTTTTGGTTACTCGACGTCTCCGTTCTCGTGTAGCCTACATATTGCGTTTTTTTTTTTGATTTGCTTACCGGGCTAAAGGTTAGCATGTTTAAAATACGTAAGTCGTTTTGTTCAACAAATTTGAGTAGATAACTCATCAGTTGTTTGCATCAGAGCGATAATTTTTGAGATAGTTATTAAAACTGTTTAAAGGTTGTCAAACGTTGTTTCTCGTTGTATATCCTTTAATTCTAGAGTTAAATTGATAAATAACGTGTACGAATTTGTTTAACGCATTTGTTTTGGTTACTCGACGTCTCCGTTCTCGTGTAGCCTACATATTGCGTTTTTTTTTTTGATTTGCTTACCGGGCTAAAGGTTAGCATGTTTAAAATACGTAAGTCGTTTTGTTCATCATATTTAAGTAGATAACTCATCAGTTGTTTGCATCAGAGCGATAATTTTTGAGATAGTTATTAAAACTGTTTAAAGGTTGTCAAACGTTGTTTCTCGTTGTATATCCTTTAATTCTAGAGTTAAATTGATAAATAACGTGTACGAATTTGTTTAACGCATTTGTTTTGGTTACTCGACGTCTCCGTTCTCGTGTAGCCTACATATTGCGTTTTTTTTTTTAATTTGCTTACCGGGCTAAAGGTTAGCACGCTTAAAATACGTAAGTCGTTTTGTTCAACAAATTTGAGTAGATAACTCATCAGTTGTTTGCATCAGAGCGACAATGTTTGAGATAGTTATTAAAACTGTTTAAAGGTTGTCAAACGTTGTTTATCGTTGTATATCCTTTATTTCTAAAGTTAAATTGATAAATAACGTGTACGAATTTGTTAAACGCTTTTGTTTTGGTTACTCGACGTCTCCGTTCTCGTGTAGCCTACATATTGCGTTTTTTTTTTAATTTGCTTACCGGGCTAAAGGTTAGCATGTTTAAAATACGTAAGTCGTTTTGTTCAACAAATTTAAGTAGATAACTCATCAGTTGTTTGCATCAGAGCGACAATTTTTGAGATAGTTATTAAAACTGTTTAAAGGTTGTCAAACGTTGTTTCTCGTTGTATATCCTTTAATTCTAGAGTTAAATTGATAAATAACGTGTACGAATTTGTTTAACGCATTTGTTTTGGTTACTCGACGTCTCCGTTCTCGTGTAGCCTACATATTGCGTTTTTTTTTTAATTTGCTTACCGGGCTAAAGGTTAGCATGTTTAAAATACGTAAGTCGTTTTGTTCATCATATTTAAGTAGATAACTCATCAGTTGTTTGCATCAGAGCGATAATTTTTGAGATAGTTATTAAAACTGTTTAAAGGTTGTCAAACGTTGTTTCTCGTTGTATATCCTTTAATTCTAGAGTTAAATTGATAAATAACGTGTACGAATTTGTTTAACGCATTTGTTTTGGTTACTCGACGTCTCCGTTCTCGTGTAGCCTACATATTGCGTTTTTTTTTTAATTTGCTTACCGGGCTAAAGGTTAGCATGTTTAAAATACGTAAGTCGTTTTGTGCATCATATTTAAGTAGATAACTCATCAGTTGTTTGCATCAGAGCGATAATTTTTGAGATAGTTATTAAAACTGTTTAAAGGTTGTCAAACGTTGTTTCTCGTTGTATATCCTTTTATTCTAGAGTTAAATTGATAAATAACGTGTACGAATTTGTTTAACGCATTTGTTTTGGTTACTCGACGTCTCCGTTCTCGTGTAGCCTACCTATTGCGTTTTTTTTTTAATTTGCTTACCGGGCTAAAGGTTAGCATGTTTAAAATACGTAAGTCGTTTTGTTCATCATATTTACGTAGATAACTCATCAGTTGTTTGCATCAGAGCGATAATTTTTGAGATAGTTATTAAAACTGTTTAAAGGTTGTCAAACGTTGTTTCTCGTTGTATATCCTTTAATTCTAGAGTTAAATTGATAAATAACGTGTTCGAATTTGTTTAACGCATTTGTTTTGGTTACTCGACGTCTCCGTTCTCGTGTAGCCTACATATTGCGTTTTTTTTTTAATTTGCTTACCGGGCTAAAGGTTAGCATGTTTAAAATACGTAAGTCGTTTTGTTCATCATATTTAAGTAGATAACTCATCAGTTGTTTGCATCAGAGCGATAATTTTTGAGATAGTTATTAAAACTGTTTAAAGGTTGTCAAACGTTATTTCTCGTTGTATATCCTTTAATTCTAGAGTTAAATTGATAAATAACGTGTACGAATTTGTTTAACGCATTTGTTTTGGTTACTCGACGTCTCCGTTCTCGTGTAGCCCACATACTGCGTTTTTTTTTAATTTGCTTACCGGGCTAAAGGTTAGCATGTTTAAAATACGTAAGTCGTTTTGTTCATCAAATTTAAGTAGATAACTCATCAGTTGTTTGCATCAGAGCGATAATTTTTGAGATAGTTATTAAAACTGTTTAAAGGTTGTCAAACGTTGTTTCTCGTTGTATATCCTTTAATTCTAGAGTTAAATGGATAAATAACGTGTACGAATTTGTTTAACGCATTTGTTTTGGTTACTCGACGTCTCCGTTCTCGTGTAGCCCACATATTGCGTTTTTTTTTAATTTGCTTACCGGGCTAAAGGTTAGCATGTTTAAAATACGTAAGTCGTTTTGTTCATCAAATTTAAGTAGATAACTCATCAGTTGTTTGCATCAGAGCGATAATTTTTGAGATAGTTATTAAAACTGTTTAAAGGTTGTCAAACGTTGTTTCTCGTTGTATATCCTTTAATTCTAGAGTTAAATTGATAAATAACGTGTACGAATTTGTTTAACGCATTTGTTTTGGTTACTCGACGTCTCCGTTCTCGTGTAGCCTACATATTGCGTTTTTTTTTTAATTTGCTTACCGGGCTAAAGGTTAGCATGTTTAAAATACGTAAGTCGTTTTGTTCATCATATTTAAGTAGATAACTCATCAGTTGTTTGCATCAGAGCGATAATTTTTGAGATAGTTATTAAAACTGTTTAAAGGTTGTCAAACGTTGTTTCTCGTTGTATATCCTTTAATTCTAGAGTTAAATGGATAAATAACGTGTACGAATTTGTTTAACGCATTTGTTTTGGTTACTCGACGTCTCCGTTCTCGTGTAGCCCACATATTGCGTTTTTTTTTTAATTTGCTTACCGGGCTAAAGGTTAGCATGTTTAAAATACGTAAGTCGATTTGTTCATCAAATTTAAGTAGATAACTCATCAGTTGTTTGCATCAGAGCGATAATTTTTGAGATAGTTATTAAAACTGTTTAAAGGTTGTCAAACGTTGTTTCTCGTTGTATATCCTTTAATTCTAGAGTTAAATTGATAAATAACGTGTACGAATTTGTTTAACGCATTTGTTTTGGTTACTCGACGTCTCCGTTCTCGTGTAGCCTACATATTGCGTTTTTTTTTTAATTTGCTTACCGGGCTAAAGGTTAGCATGTTTAAAATACGTAAGTCGTTTTGTTCATCATATTTAAGTAGATAACTCATCAGTTGTTTGCATCAGAGCGATAATTTTTGAGATAGTTATTAAAACTGTTTAAAGGTTGTCAAACGTTGTTTCTCGTTGTATATCCTTTAATTCTAGAGTTAAATTGATAAATAACGTGTACGAATTTGTTTAACGCATTTGTTTTGGTTACTCGACGTCTCCGTTCTCGTGTAGCCCACATATTGCGTTTTTTTTTTTAATTTGCTTACCGGGCTAAAGGTTAGCATGTTTAAAATACGTAAGTCGTTTTGTTCATCAAATTTAAGTAGATAACTCATCAGTTGTTTGCATCAGAGCGATAATTTTTGAGATAGTTGTTAAAACTTTTTAAAGGTTGTCAAACGTTGTTTCTCGTTGTATATCCTTTAATTCTAGAGTTAAATTGATAAATAACGTGTACGAATTTGTTTAACGCATTTGTTTTGGTTACTCGACGTCTCCGTTCTCGTGTAGCCTACATATTGCGTTTTTTTTTTAATTTGCTTACCGGGCTAAAGGTTAGCATGTTTAAAATACGTAAGTCGTTTTGTTCATCATATTTAAGTAGATAACTCATCAGTTGTTTGCATCAGAGCGATAATTTTTGAGATAGTTATTAAAACTCTTTAAAGGTTGTCAAACGTTGTTTCTCGTTGTATATCCTTTTATTCTAGAGTTAAATTGATAAATAACGTGTACGAATTTGTTTAACGCATTTGTTTTGGTTACTCGACGTCTCCGTTCTCGTGTAGCCTACCTATTGCGTTTTTTTTTTAATTTGCTTACCGGGCTAAAGGTTAGCATGTTTAAAATACGTAAGTCGTTTTGTTCATCATATTTAAGTAGATAACTCATCAGTTGTTTGCATCAGAGCGATAATTTTTGAGATAGTTATTAAAACTGTTTAAAGGTTGTCAAACGTTGTTTCTCGTTGTATATCCTTTAATTCTAGAGTTAAATTGATAAATAACGTGTACGAATTTGTTTAACGCATTTGTTTTGGTTACTCGACGTCTCCGTTCTCGTGTAGCCTACATATTGCGTTTTTTTTTTTTTTGCTTACCGGGCTAAAGGTTAGCATGTTTAAAATACGTAAGTCGTTTTGTTCATCATATTTAAGTAGATAACTCATCAGTTGTTTGCATCAGAGCGATAATTTTTGAGATAGTTATTAAAACTGTTTAAAGGTTGTCAAACGTTGTTTCTCGTTGTATATTGATAAATAACGTGTACGAATTTGTTTAACGCATTTGTTTTGGTTACTCGACGTCTCCGTTCTCGTGTAGCCTACATATTGCGTTTTTTTTTAAATTTGCTTACCGGGCTAAAAGTTAGCATGTTTAAAATACGTAAGTCGTTTTATTCATCATATTTAAGTAGATAACTCATCAGTTGTTTGCATCAGAGCGATAATTTTTGAGATAGTTATTAAAACTGTTTAAAGGTTGTCAAACGTTGTTTCTCGTTGTATATCCTTTAATTCTAGAGTTAAATGGATAAATAACGTGTACGAATTTGTTTAACGCATTTGTTTTGGTTACTCGACGTCTCCGTTCTCGTGTAGCCTACATATTGCGTTTTTTTTTAATTTGCTTACCGGGCTAAAGGTTAGCATGTTTAAAATACGTAAGTCGTTTTATTCATCATATTTAAGTAGATAACTCATCAGTTGTTTGCATCAGAGCGATAATTTTTGAGATAGTTATTAAAACTGTTTAAAGGTTGTCAAACGTTGTTTCTCGTTGTATATCCTTTAATTCTAGAGTTAAATGGATAAATAACGTGTACGAATTTGTTTAACGCATTTGTTTTGGTTACTCGACGTCTCCGTTCTCGTGTAGCCCACATATTGCGTTTTTTTTTAAATTTGCTTACCGGGCTTAAGGTTAGCATGTTTAAAATACGTAAGTCGTTTTATTCATCATATTTAAGTAGATAACTCATCAGTTGTTTGCATCAGAGCGATAATTTTTGAGATAGTTATTAAAACTGTTTAAAGGTTGTCAAACGTTGTTTCTCGTTGTATATCCTTTAATTCTAGAGTTAAATGGATAAATAACGTGTACGAATTTGTTTAACGCATTTGTTTTGGTTACTCGACGTCTCCGTTCTCGTGTAGCCTACATATTGCGTTTTTTTTTAATTTGCTTACCGGGCTAAAGGTTAGCATGTTTAAAATACGTAAGTCGTTTTGTTCATCAAATTTAAGTAGATAACTCATCAGTTGTTTGCATCAGAGCGATAATTTTTGAGATAGTTATTAAAACTGTTTAAAGGTTGTCAAACGTTGTTTCTCGTTGTATATCCTTTAATTCTAGAGTTAAATTGATAAATAACGTGTACGAATTTGTTTAACGCATTTGTTTTGGTTACTCGACGTCTCCGTTCTCGTGTAGCCCACATATTGCGTTTTTTTTTTAAATTTGCTTACCGGGCTAAAGGTTAGCATGTTTAAAATACGTAAGTCGTTTTGTTCATCAAATTTAAGTAGATAACTCATCAGTTGTTTGCATCAGAGCGATAATTTTTGAGATAGTTGTTAAAACTTTTTAAAGGTTGTCAAACGTTGTTTCTCGTTGTATATCCTTTAATTCTAGAGTTAAATTGATAAATAACGTGTACGAATTTGTTTAACGCATTTGTTTTGGTTACTCGACGTCTCCGTTCTCGTGTAGCCTACATATTGCATTTTTTTTTTAATTTGCTTACCGGGCTAAAGGTTAGCATGCTTAAAATACGTAAGTCGTTTTGTTCAACAAATTTGAGTAGATAACTCATCAGTTGTTTGCATCAGAGCGATAATTTTTGAGATAGTTATTAAAACTGTTTAAAGGTTGTCAAACGTTGTTTCTCGTTGTATATCCTTTTATTCTAGAGTTAAATTGATAAATAACGTGTACGAATTTGTTTAACGCATTTGTTTTGGTTACTCGACGTCTCCGTTCTCGTGTAGCCTACCTATTGCTTTTTTTTTTAATTTGCTTACCGGGCTAAAGGTTAGCATGTGTAAAATACGTAAGTCGTTTTGTTCATCATATTTAAGTAGATAACTCATCAATTGTTTGCATCAGAGCGATAATTTTTGAGATAGTTATTAAAACTGTTTAAAGGTTGTCAAACGTTGTTTCTCGTTGTATATCCTTTAATTCTAGAGTTAAATTGATAAATAACGTGTACGAATTTGTTTAACGCATTTGTTTTGGTTACTCGACGTCTCCGTTCTCGTGTAGCCTACATATTGCGTTTTTTTTTTAATTTGCTTACCGGGCTAAAGGTTAGCATGTTTAAAATACGTAAGTCGTTTTGTTCATCATATTTAAGTAGATAACTCATCAGTTGTTTGCATCAGAGCGATAATTTTTGAGATAGTTATTAAAACTGTTTAAAGGTTGTCAAACGTTGTTTCTCGTTGTATATCCTTTAATTCTAGAGTTAAATTGATAAATAACGTGTACGAATTTGTTTAACGCATTTGTTTTGGTTACTCGACGTCTCCGTTCTCGTGTAGCCTACATATTGCGTTTTTTTTTTTTAATTTGCTTACCGGGCTAAAGGTTAGCATGCTTAAAATACGTAAGTCGTTTTGTTCAACAAATTTGAGTAGATAACTCATCAGTTGTTTGCATCAGAGCGACAATTTTTGAGATAGTTATTAAAACTGTTTAAAGGTTGTCAAACGTTGTTTCTCGTTGTATATCCTTTATTTCTAAAGTTAAATTGATAAATAACGTGTACGAATTTGTTAAACGCATTTGTTTTGGTTACTCGACGTCTCCGTTCTCGTGTAGCCTACATATTGCGTTTTTTTTTTAATTTGCTTACCGGGCTAAAGGTTAGCATGTTTAAAATACGTAAGTCGTTTTGTTCAACAAATTTAAGTAGATAACTCATCAGTTGTTTGCATCAGAGCGACAATTTTTGAGATAGTTATTAAAACTGTTTAAAGGTTGTCAAACGTTGTTTCTCGTTGTATATCCTTTAATTCTAGAGTTAAATTGATAAATAACGTGTACGAATTTGTTTAACGCATTTGTTTTGGTTACTCGACGTCTCCGTTCTCGTGTAGCCTACATATTGCGTTTTTTTTTTAATTTGCTTACCGGGCTAAAGGTTAGCATGTTTAAAATACGTAAGTCGTTTTGTTCATCAAATTTAAGTAGATAACTCATCAGTTGTTTGCATCAGAGCGATAATTTTTGAGATAGTTATTAAAACTGTTTAAAGGTTGTCAAACGTTGTTTCTCGTTGTATATCCTTTAATTCTAGAGTTAAATTGATAAATAACGTGTACGAATTTGTTTAACGCATTTGTTTTGGTTACTCGACGTCTCCGTTCTCGTGTAGCCTACATATTGCGTTTTTTTTTTAATTTGCTTACCGGGCTAAAGGTTAGCATGTTTAAAATACGTAAGTCGTTTTGTTCAACAAATTTAAGTAGATAACTCATCAGTTGTTTGCATCAGAGCGACAATTTTTGAGATAGTTATTAAAACTGTTTAAAGGTTTTCAAACGTTGTTTCTCGTTGTATATCCTTTAATTCTAGAGTTAAATTGATAAATAACGTGTACGAATTTGTTTAACGCATTTGTTTTGGTTACTCGACGTCTCCGTTCTCGTGTAGCCTACATATTGCGTTTTTTTTTTAATTTGCTTACCGGGCTAAAGGTTAGCATGTTTAAAATACGTAAGTCGTTTTGTTCATCAAATTTAAGTAGATAACTCATCAGTTGTTTGCATCAGAGCGATAATTTTTGAGATAGTTATTAAAACTGTTTAAAGGTTGTCAAACGTTGTTTCTCGTTGTATATCCTTTAATTCTAGAGTTAAATTGATAAATAACGTGTACGAATTTGTTTAACGCATTTGTTTTGGTTACTCGACGTCTCCGTTCTCGTGTAGCCTACATATTGCGTTTTTTTTTAATTTGCTTACCGGGCTAAAGGTTAGCATGTTTAAAATACGTAAGTCGTTTTGTTCAACAAATTTGAGTAGATAACTCAGCAGTTGTTTGCATCAGAGCGAAAATTTTTGAGATAGTTATTAAAACTGTTTAAAGGTTGTCAAACGTTGTTTCTCGTTGTATATCCTTTAATTCTAGAGTTAAATTGATAAATAACGTGTACGAATTTGTTTAACGCATTTGTTTTGGTTACTCGACGTCTCCGTTCTCGTGTAGCCTACATATTGCGTTTTTTTTTAATTTGCTTACCGGGCTAAAGGTTAGCATGTTTAAAATACATAAGTCGTTTTGTTCATCAAATTTAAGTAGATAACTCATCAGTTGTTTGCATCAGAGCGATAATTTTTGAGATTTTTATTAAAACTGTTTAAAGGTTGTCAAACGTTGTTTCTCGTTGTATATCCTTTAATTCTAGAGTTAAATTGATAAATAACGTGTACGAATTTGTTTAACGCATTTGTTTTGGTTACTCGACGTCTCCGTTCTCGTGTAGCCTACATATTGCGTTTTTTTTTTTTAATTTGCTTACCGGGCTAAAGGTTAGCATGCTTAAAATACGTAAGTCGTTTTGTTCAACAAATTTAAGTAGATAACTCATCAGTTGTTTGCATCAGGACGACAATTTTTGAGATAGTTATTAAAACTGTTTAAAGGTTGTCAAACGTTGTTTCTCGTTGTATATCCTTTAATTCTAGAGTTAAATTGATAAATAACGTGTACGAATTTGTTTAACGCATTTGTTTTGGTTACTCGACGTCTCCGTTCTCGTTTAGCCTACATATTGCGTTTTTTTTTTAATTTGCTTACCGGGCTAAAGGTTAGCATGGTTAAAATACGTAAGTCGTTTTGTTCATCATATTTAAGTAGATAACTCATCAGTTGTTTGCACCAGAGCGATAATTTTTGAGATAGTTATTAAAACTGTTTAAAGGTTGTCAAACGTTGTTTCTCGTTGTATATCCTTTAATTCTAGAGTTAAATTGATAAATAACGTGTACGAATTTGTTCAACGCATTTGTTTTGGTTACTCGACGTCTCCGTTCTCGTGTAGCCTACATATTGCGTTTTTTTTTTAATTTGCTTACCGGGCTAAAGGTTAGTATGTTTAAAATACGTAAGTCGTTTTGTTCATCATATTTAAGTAGATAACTCATCAGTTGTTTGCATCAGAGCGATAATTTTTGAGATAGTTATTAAAACTGTTTAAAGGTTGTCAAACGTTGTTTCTCGTTGTATATCCTTTAATTCTAGAGTTAAATTGATAAATAACGTGTACGAATTTGTTTAACGCATTTGTTTTGGTTACTCGACGTCTCCGTTCTCGTGTAGCCTACATATTGCGTTTTTTTTTTTAATTTGCTTACCGGGCTAAAGGTTAGCATGTTTAAAATACGTAAGTCGTTTTATTCATCATATTTAAGTAGATAACTCATCAGTTGTTTGCATCAGATCGACAATTTTTGAGATAGTTATTAAAACTGTTTAAAGGTTGTCAAACGTTGTTTCTCGTTGTATATCCTTTAATTCTAGAGTTAAATTGATAAATAACGTGTACGAATTTGTTTAACGCATTTGTTTTGGTTACTCGACGTCTCCGTTCTCGTGTAGCCAACATATTGCGTTTTTTTTTTAATTTGCTTACCGGGCTAAAGGTTAGCATGTTTAAAATACGTAAGTCGTTTTGTTCATCATATTTAAGTAGATAACTCATCAGTTGTTTGCATCAGAGCGATAATTTTTGAGATAGTTATTAAAACTGTTTAAAGGTTGTCAAACGTTGTTTCTCGTTGTATATCCTTTAATTCTAGAGTTAAGTTGATAAATAACGTGTACGAATTTGTTTAACGCATTTGTTTTGGTTACTCGACGTCTCCGTTCTCGTGTAGCCTACATATTGCGTTTTTTTTTTTAATTTGCTTACCGGGCTAAAGGTTAGCATGTTTAAAATACGTAAGTCGTTTTGTTCATCAAATTTAAGTAGATAACTCATCAGTTGTTTGCATCAGAGCGATAATTTTTGAGATAGGTATTAAAACTGTTTAAAGGTTGTCAAACGTTGTTTCTCGTTGTATATCCTTTAATTCTAGAGTTAAATTGATAAATAACCTGTACGAATTTGTTTAACGCATTTGTTTTGGTTACTCGACGTCTCCGTTCTCGTGTAGCCCACATATTGCGTTTTTTTTTTAATTTGCTTACCGGGCTAAAGGTTAGCATGTTTAAAATACGTAAGTCGTTTTGTTCATCATATTTAAGTAGATAACTCATCAGTTGTTTGCATCAGAGCGATAATTTTTGAGATAGTTATTAAAACTGTTTAAAGGTTGTCAAACGTTGTTTCTCGTTGTATATCCTTTAATTCTAGAGTTAAATTGATAAATAACGTGTACGAATTTGTTTAACGCATTTGTTTTGGTTACTCGACGTCTCCGTTCTCGTGTAGCCCACATATTGCGTTTTTTTTTTTAATTTGCTTACCGGGCTAAAGGTTAGCATGTTTAAAATACGTAAGTCGTTTTGTGCATCATATTTAAGTAGATAACTCATCAGTTGTTTGCATCAGAGCGATAATTTTTGAGATAGTTATTAAAACTGTTTAAAGTTGTCAAACGTTGTTTCTCGTTGTATATCCTTTTATTCTAGAGTTAAATGGATAAATAACGTGTACGAATTTGTTTAACGCATTTGTTTTGGTTACTCGACGTCTCCGTTCTCGTGTAGCCTACCTATTGCGTTTTTTTTTTAATTTGCTTACCGGGCTAAAGGTTAGCATGTTTAAAATACGTAAGTCGTTTTGTTCATCATATTTACGTAGATAACTCATCAGTTGTTTGCATCAGAGCGATAATTTTTGAGATAGTTATTAAAACTGTTTAAAGGTTGTCAAACGTTGTTTCTCGTTGTATATCCTTTAATTCTAGAGTTAAATTGATAAATAACGTGTTCGAATTTGTTTAACGCATTTGTTTTGGTTACTCGACGTCTCCGTTCTCGTGTAGCCTACATATTGCGTTTTTTTTTTAATTTGCTTACCGGGCTAAAGGTTAGCATGTTTAAAATACGTAAGTCGTTTTGTTCATCATATTTAAGTAGATAACTCATCAGTTGTTTGCATCAGAGCGATAATTTTTGAGATAGTTATTAAAACTGTTTAAAGGTTGTCAAACGTTGTTTCTCGTTGTATATCCTTTAATTCTAGAGTTAAATTGATAAATAACGTGTACGAATTTGTTTAACGCATTTGTTTTGGTTACTCGACGTCTCCGTTCTCGTGTAGCCCACATATTGCGTTTTTTTTTAATTTGCTTACCGGGCTAAAGGTTAGCATGTTTAAAATACGTAAGTCGTTTTGTTCATCAAATTTAAGTAGATAACTCATCAGTTGTTTGCATCAGAGCGATAATTTTTGAGATAGTTATTAAAACTGTTTAAAGGTTGTCAAACGTTGTTTCTCGTTGTATATCCTTTAATTCTAGAGTTAAATGGATAAATAACGTGTACGAATTTGTTTAACGCATTTGTTTTGGTTACTCGACGTCTCCGTTCTCGTGTAGCCCACATATTGCGTTTTTTTTTAATTTGCTTACCGGGCTAAAGGTTAGCATGTTTAAAATACGTAAGTCGTTTTGTTCATCAAATTTAAGTAGATAACTCATCAGTTGTTTGCATCAGAGCGATAATTTTTGAGATAGTTATTAAAACTGTTTAAAGGTTGTCAAACGTTGTTTCTCGTTGTATATCCTTTAATTCTAGAGTTAAATTGATAAATAACGTGTACGAATTTGTTTAACGCATTTGTTTTGGTTACTCGACGTCTCCGTTCTCGTGTAGCCTACATATTGCGTTTTTTTTTTAATTTGCTTACCGGGCTAAAGGTTAGCATGTTTAAAATACGTAAGTCGTTTTGTTCATCATATTTAAGTAGATAATTCATCAGTTGTTTGCATCAGAGCGATAATTTTTGAGATAGTTATTAAAACTGTTTAAAGGTTGTCAAACGTTGTTTCTCGTTGTATATCCTTTAATTCTAGAGTTAAATGGATAAATAACGTGTACGAATTTGTTTAACGCATTTGTTTTGGTTACTCGACGTCTCCGTTCTCGTGTAGCCCACATATTGCGTTTTTTTTTTAATTTGCTTACCGGGCTAAAGGTTAGCATGTTTAAAATACGTAAGTCGATTTGTTCATCAAATTTAAGTAGATAACTCATCAGTTGTTTGCATCAGAGCGATAATTTTTGAGATAGTTATTAAAACTGTTTAAAGGTTGTCAAACGTTGTTTCTCGTTGTATATCCTTTAATTCTAGAGTTAAATTGATAAATAACGTGTACGAATTTGTTTAACGCATTTGTTTTGGTTACTCGACGTCTCCGTTCTCGTGTAGCCTACATATTGCGTTTTTTTTTTAATTTGCTTACCGGGCTAAAGGTTAGCATGTTTAAAATACGTAAGTCGTTTTGTTCATCATATTTAAGTAGATAACTCATCAGTTGTTTGCATCAGAGCGATAATTTTTGAGATAGTTATTAAAACTGTTTAAAGGTTGTCAAACGTTGTTTCTCGTTGTATATCCTTTAATTCTAGAGTTAAATTGATAAATAACGTGTACGAATTTGTTTAACGCATTTGTTTTGGTTACTCGACGTCTCCGTTCTCGTGTAGCCCACATATTGCGTTTTTTTTTTAATTTGCTTACCGGGCTAAAGGTTAGCATGTTTAAAATACGTAAGTCGTTTTGTTCATCAAATTTAAGTAGATAACTCATCAGTTGTTTGCATCAGAGCGATAATTTTTGAGATAGTTGTTAAAACTTTTTAAAGGTTGTCAAACGTTGTTTCTCGTTGTATATCCTTTAATTCTAGAGTTAAATTGATAAATAACGTGTACGAATTTGTTTAACGCATTTGTTTTGGTTACTCGACGTCTCCGTTCTCGTGTAGCCTACATATTGCGTTTTTTTTTTAATTTGCTTACCGGGCTAAAGGTTAGCATGTTTAAAATACGTAAGTCGTTTTGTTCATCATATTTAAGTAGATAACTCATCAGTTGTTTGCATCAGAGCGATAATTTTTGAGATAGTTATTAAAACTGTTTAAAGGTTGTCAAACGTTGTTTCTCGTTGTATATCCTTTTATTCTAGAGTTAAATTGATAAATAACGTGTACGAATTTGTTTAACGCATTTGTTTTGGTTACTCGACGTCTCCGTTCTCGTGTAGCCTACCTATTGCGTTTTTTTTTTAATTTGCTTACCGGGCTAAAGGTTAGCATGTTTAAAATACGTAAGTCGTTTTGTTCATCATATTTAAGTAGATAACTCATCAGTTGTTTGCATCAGAGCGATAATTTTTGAGATAGTTATTAAAACTGTTTAAAGGTTGTCAAACGTTGTTTCTCGTTGTATATCCTTTAATTCTAGAGTTAAATTGATAAATAACGTGTACGAATTTGTTTAACGCATTTGTTTTGGTTACTCGACGTCTCCGTTCTCGTGTAGCCTACATATTGCGTTTTTTTTTTTTTTTTGCTTACCGGGCTAAAGGTTAGCATGTTTAAAATACGTAAGTCGTTTTGTTCATCATATTTAAGTAGATAACTCATCAGTTGTTTGCATCAGAGCGATAATTTTTGAGATAGTTATTAAAACTGTTTAAAGGTTGACAAACGTTGTTTCTCGTTGTATATTGATAAATAACGTGTACGAATTTGTTTAACGCATTTGTTTTGGTTACTCGACGTCTCCGTTCTCGTGTAGCCTACATATTGCGTTTTTTTTTAAATTTGCTTACCGGGCTAAAGGTTAGCATGTTTAAAATACGTAAGTCGTTTTATTCATCATATTTAAGTAGATAACTCATCAGTTGTTTGCATCAGAGCGATAATTTTTGAGATAGTTATTAAAACTGTTTAAAGGTTGTCAAACGTTGTTTCTCGTTGTATATCCTTTAATTCTAGAGTTAAATGGATAAATAACGTGTACGAATTTGTTTAACGCATTTGTTTTGGTTACTCGACGTCTCCGTTCTCGTGTAGCCTACATATTGCGTTTTTTTTTAATTTGCTTACCGGGCTAAAGGTTAGCATGTTTAAAATACGTAAGTCGTTTTATTCATCATATTTAAGTAGATAACTCATCAGTTGTTTGCATCAGAGCGATAATTTTTGAGATAGTTATTAAAACTGTTTAAAGGTTGTCAAACGTTGTTTCTCGTTGTATATCCTTTAATTCTAGAGTTAAATGGATAAATAACGTGTACGAATTTGTTTAACGCATTTGTTTTGGTTACTCGACGTCTCCGTTCTCGTGTAGCCCACATATTGCGTTTTTTTTTTAATTTGCTTACCGGGCTAAAGGTTAGCATGTTTAAAATACGTAAGTCGTTTTATTCATCATATTTAAGTAGATAACTCATCAGTTGTTTGCATCAGAGCGATAATTTTTGAGATAGTTATTAAAACTGTTTAAAGGTTGTCAAACGTTGTTTCTCGTTGTATATCCTTTAATTCTAGAGTTAAATGGATAAATAACGTGTACGAATTTGTTTAACGCATTTGTTTTGGTTACTCGACGTCTCCGTTCTCGTGTAGCCTACATATTGCGTTTTTTTTTAATTTGCTTACCGGGCTAAAGGTTAGCATGTTTAAAATACGTAAGTCGTTTTGTTCATCAAATTTAAGTAGATAACTCATCAGTTGTTTGCATCAGAGCGATAATTTTTGAGATAGTTATTAAAACTGTTTAAAGGTTGTCAAACGTTGTTTCTCGTTGTATATCCTTTAATTCTAGAGTTAAATTGATAAATAACGTGTACGAATTTGTTTAACGCATTTGTTTTGGTTACTCGACGTCTCCGTTCTCGTGTAGCCCACATATTGCGTTTTTTTTTAAATTTGCTTACCGGGCTAAAGGTTAGCATGCTTAAAATACGTAAGTCGTTTTGTTCAACAAATTTGAGTAGATAACTCATCAGTTGTTTGCATCAGAGCGATAATTTTTGAGATAGTTATTAAAACTGTTTAAAGGTTGTCAAACGTTGTTTCTCGTTGTATATCCTTTTATTCTAGAGTTAAATTGATAAATAACGTGTACGAATTTGTTTAACGCATTTGTTTTGGTTACTCGACGTCTCCGTTCTCGTGTAGCCTACCTATTGCTTTTTTTTTTAATTTGCTTACCGGGCTAAAGGTTAGCATGTTTAAAATACGTAAGTCGTTTTGTTCATCAAATTTAAGTAGATAACTCATCAGTTGTTTGCATCAGAGCGATAATTTTTGAGATAGATGTTAAAACTTTTTAAAGGTTGTCAAACGTTGTTTCTCGTTGTATATCCTTTAATTCTAGAGTTAAATTGATAAATAACGTGTACGAATTTGTTTAACGCATTTGTTTTGGTTACTCGACGTCTCCGTTCTCGTGTAGCCCACATATTGCGTTTTTTTTTTTAAATTTGCTTACCGGGCTAAAGGTTAGCATGTTTAAAATACGTAAGTCGTTTTGTTCATCAAATTTAAGTAGATAACTCATCAGTTGTTTGCATCAGAGCGATAATTTTTGAGATAGTTGTTAAAACTTTTTAAAGGTTGTCAAACGTTGTTTCTCGTTGTATATCCTTTAATTCTAGAGTTAAATTGATAAATAACGTGTACGAATTTGTTTAACGCATTTGTTTTGGTTACTCGACGTCTCCGTTCTCGTGTAGCCTACATATTGCGTTTTTTTTTTAATTTGCTTACCGGGCTATAGGTTAGCATGCTTAAAATACGTAAGTCGTTTTGTTCAACAAATTTGAGTAGATAACTCATCAGTTGTTTGCATCAGAGCGATAATTTTTGAGATAGTTATTAAAACTGTTTAAAGGTTGTCAAACGTTGTTTCTCGTTGTATATCCTTTTATTCTAGAGTTAAATTGATAAATAACGTGTACGAATTTGTTTAACGCATTTGTTTTGGTTACTCGACGTCTCCGTTCTCGTGTAGCCTACCTATTGCTTTTTTTTTTAATTTGCTTACCGGGCTAAAGGTTAGCATGTGTAAAATACGTAAGTCGTTTTGTTCATCATATTTAAGTAGATAACTCATCAGTTGTTTGCATCAGAGCGATAATTTTTGAGATAGTTATTAAAACTGTTTAAAGGTTGTCAAACGTTGTTTCTCGTTGTATATCCTTTAATTCTAGAGTTAAATTGATAAATAACGTGTACGAATTTGTTTAACGCATTTGTTTTGGTTACTCGACGTCTCCGTTCTCGTGTAGCCTACATATTGCGTTTTTTTTTTTAATTTGCTTACCGGGCTAAAGGTTAGCATGCTTAAAATACGTAAGTCGTTTTGTTCAACAAATTTGAGTAGATAACTCATCAGTTGTTTGCATCAGAGCGACAATTTTTGAGATAGTTATTAAAACTGTTTAAAGGTTGTCAAACGTTGTTTCTCGTTGTATATCCTTTATTTCTAAAGTTAAATTGATAAATAACGTGTACGAATTTGTTAAACGCATTTGTTTTGGTTACTCGACGTCTCCGTTCTCGTGTAGCCTACATATTGCGTTTTTTTTTTAATTTGCTTACCGGGCTAAAGGTTAGCATGTTTAAAATACGTAAGTCGTTTTGTTCAACAAATTTAAGTAGATAACTCATCAGTTGTTTGCATCAGAGCGACAATTTTTGAGATAGTTATTAAAACTGTTTAAAGGTTGTCAAACGTTGTTTCTCGTTGTATATCCTTTAATTCTAGAGTTAAATTGATAAATAACGTGTACGAATTTGTTTAACGCATTTGTTTTGGTTACTCGACGTCTCCGTTCTCGTGTAGCCTACATATTGCGTTTTTTTTTTAATTTGCTTACCGGGCTAAAGGTTAGCATGTTTAAAATACGTAAGTCGTTTTGTTCATCAAATTTAAGTAGATAACTCATCAGTTGTTTGCATCAGAGCGATAATTTTTGAGATAGTTATTAAAACTGTTTAAAGGTTGTCAAACGTTGTTTCTCGTTGTATATCCTTTAATTCTAGAGTTAAATTGATAAATAACGTGTACGAATTTGTTTAACGCATTTGTTTTGGTTACTCGACGTCTCCGTTCTCGTGTAGCCTACATATTGCGTTTTTTTTTTAATTTGCTTACCGGGCAAAAGGTTAGCATGTTTAAAATACGTAAGTCGTTTTGTTCAACAAATTTAAGTAGATAACTCATCAGTTGTTTGCATCAGAGCGACAATTTTTGAGATAGTTATTAAAACTGTTTAAAGGTTTTCAAACGTTGTTTCTCGTTGTATATCCTTTAATTCTAGAGTTAAATTGATAAATAACGTGTACGAATTTGTTTAACGCATTTGTTTTGGTTACTCGACGTCTCCGTTCTCGTGTAGCCTACATATTGCGTTTTTTTTTTAATTTGCTTACCGGGCTAAAGGTTAGCATGTTTAAAATACGTAAGTCGTTTTGTTCATCAAATTTAAGTAGATAACTCATCAGTTGTTTGCATCAGAGCGATAATTTTTGAGATAGTTATTAAAACTGTTTAAAGGTTGTCAAACGTTGTTTCTCGTTGTATATCCTTTAATTCTAGAGTTAAATTGATAAATAACGTGTACGAATTTGTTTAACGCATTTGTTTTGGTTACTCGACGTCTCCGTTCTCGTGTAGCCTACATATTGCGTTTTTTTTTAATTTGCTTACCGGGCTAAAGGTTAGCATGTTTAAAATACGTAAGTCGTTTTGTTCAACAAATTTGAGTAGATAACTCAGCAGTTGTTTGCATCAGAGCGAAAATTTTTGAGATAGTTATTAAAACTGTTTAAAGGTTGTCAAACGTTGTTTCTCGTTGTATATCCTTTAATTCTAGAGTTAAATTGATAAATAACGTGTACGAATTTGTTTAACGCATTTGTTTTGGTTACTCGACGTCTCCGTTCTCGTGTAGCCTACATATTGCGTTTTTTTTTTAATTTGCTTACCGGGCTAAAGGTTAGCATGTTTAAAATACATAAGTCGTTTTGTTCATCAAATTTAAGTAGATAACTCATCAGTTGTTTGCATCAGAGCGATAATTTTTGAGATTTTTATTAAAACTGTTTAAAGGTTGTCAAACGTTGTTTCTCGTTGTATATCCTTTAATTCTAGAGTTAAATTGATAAATAACGTGTACGAATTTGTTTAACGCATTTGTTTTGGTTACTCGACGTCTCCGTTCTCGTGTAGCCTACATATTGCGTTTTTTTTTTTAATTTGCTTACCGGGCTAAAGGTTAGCATGCTTAAAATACGTAAGTCGTTTTGTTCAACAAATTTAAGTAGATAACTCATCAGTTGTTTGCATCAGGACGACAATTTTTGAGATAGTTATTAAAACTGTTTAAAGGTTGTCAAACGTTGTTTCTCGTTGTATATCCTTTAATTCTAGAGTTAAATTGATAAATAACGTGTACGAATTTGTTTAACGCATTTGTTTTGGTTACTCGACGTCTCCGTTCTCGTTTAGCCTACATATTGCGTTTTTTTTTTAATTTTCTTACCGGGCTAAAGGTTAGCATGGTTAAAATACGTAAGTCGTTTTGTTCATCATATTTAAGTAGATAACTCATCAGTTGTTTGCACCAGAGCGATAATTTTTGAGATAGTTATTAAAACTGTTTAAAGGTTGTCAAACGTTGTTTCTCGTTGTATATCCTTTAATTCTAGAGTTAAATTGATAAATAACGTGTACGAATTTGTTTAACGCATTTGTTTTGGTTACTCGACGTCTCCGTTCTCGTGTAGCCTACATATTGCGTTTTTTTTTTATTTGCTTACCGGGCTAAAGGTTAGTATGTTTAAAATACGTAAGTCGTTTTGTTCATCATATTTAAGTAGATAACTCATCAGTTGTTTGCATCAGAGCGATAATTTTTGAGATAGTTATTAAAACTGTTTAAAGGTTGTCAAACGTTGTTTCTCGTTGTATATCCTTTAATTCTAGAGTTAAATTGATAAATAACGTGTACGAATTTGTTTAACGCATTTGTTTTGGTTACTCGACGTCTCCGTTCTCGTGTAGCCTACATATTGCGTTTTTTTTTTTAATTTGCTTACCGGGCTAAAGGTTAGCATGTTTAAAATACGTAAGTCGTTTTATTCATCATATTTAAGTAGATAACTCATCAGTTGTTTGCATCAGATCGACAATTTTTGAGATAGTTATTAAAACTGTTTAAAGGTTGTCAAACGTTGTTTCTCGTTGTATATCCTTTAATTCTAGAGTTAAATTGATAAATAACGTGTACGAATTTGTTTAACGCATTTGTTTTGGTTACTCGACGTCTCCGTTCTCGTGTAGCCAACATATTGCGTTTTTTTTTTAATTTGCTTACCGGGCTAAAGGTTAGCATGTTTAAAATACGTAAGTCGTTTTGTTCATCATATTTAAGTAGATAACTCATCAGTTGTTTGCATCAGAGCGATAATTTTTGAGATAGTTATTAAAACTGTTTAAAGGTTGTCAAACGTTGTTTCTCGTTGTATATCCTTTAATTCTAGAGTTAAGTTGATAAATAACGTGTACGAATTTGTTTAACGCATTTGTTTTGGTTACTCGACGTCTCCGTTCTCGTGTAGCCTACATATTGCGTTTTTTTTTTAATTTGCTTACCGGGCTAAAGGTTAGCATGTTTAAAATACGTAAGTCGTTTTGTTCATCAAATTTAAGTAGATAACTCATCAGTTGTTTGCATCAGAGCGATAATTTTTGAGATAGGTATTAAAACTGTTTAAAGGTTGTCAAACGTTGTTTCTCGTTGTATATCCTTTAATTCTAGAGTTAAATTGATAAATAACCTGTACGAATTTGTTTAACGCATTTGTTTTGGTTACTCGACGTCTCCGTTCTCGTGTAGCCTACATATTGCGTTTTTTTTTTAATTTGCTTACCGGGCTAAAGGTTAGCATGTTTAAAATGCGTAAGTCGTTTTGTTCAACAAATTTAAGTAGATAACTCATCAGTTAATTGCATCAGAGCGATAATTTTTGAGATAGTTATTAAAACTGTTTAAAGGTTGTCAAACGTTGTTTCTCGTTGTATATCCTTTAATTCTAGAGTTAAATTGATAAATAACGTGTACGAATTTGTTTAACGCATTTGTTTTGGTTACTCGACGTCTCCGTTCTCGTGTAGCCTACATATTGCGTTTTTTTTTTAATTTGCTTACCGGGCTAAAGGTTAGCATGTTTAAAATACGTAAGTCGTTTTGTTCAACAAATTTGAGTAGATAACTCATCAGTTGTTTGCATCAGAGTGACAATTTTTGAGATAGTTATTAAAACTGTTTAAAGGTTGTCAAACGTTGTTTCTCGTTGTATATCCTTTAATTCTAGAGTTAAATTGATAAATAACGTGTACGAATTTGTTTAACGCATTTGTTTTGGTTACTCGACGTCTCCGTTCTCGTGTAGCCTACATATTGCGTTTTTTTTTTTAATTTGCTTACCGGGCTAAAGGTTAGCATGTTTAAAATACGTAAGTCGTTTTGCTCATCAAATTTAAGTAGATAACTCATCAGTTGTTTGCATCAGAGCGATAATTTTTGAGATAGTTATTAAAACTGTTTAAAGGTTGTCAAACGTTGTTTCTCGTTGTATATCCTTTAATTCTAGAGTTAAATTGATAAATAACGTGTACGAATTTGTTTAACGCATTTGTTTTGGTTACTCGACGTCTCCGTTCTCGTGTAGCCTACATATTGCGTTTTTTTTTTAATTTGCTTACCGGGCTAACAAATTTGAGTAGATAACTCATCAGTTGTTTGCATCAGAGCGACAATTTTTGAGATAGTTATTAAAACTGTTTAAAGGTTGTCAAACGTTGTTTCTCGTTGTATATCCTTTAATTCTAGAGTTAAATTGATAAATAACGTGTACGAATTTGTTTAACGCATTTGTTTTGGTTACTCGACGTCTCCGTTCTCGTGTAGCCTACATATTGCTTTTTTTTTTTTAATTTGCTTACCGGGCTAAAGGTTAGCATGTTTAAAATACGTAAGTCGTTTTGTTCAACAAATTTAAGTAGATAACTCATCAGTTGTTTGCATCAGAGCGATAATTTTTGAGATAGTTATTAAAACTGTTTAAAGGTTGTCAAACGTTGTTTCTCGTTGTATATCCTTTAATTCTAGAGTTAAATTGATAAATAACGTGTACGAATTTGTTTAACGCATTTGTTTTGGTTACTCGACGTCTCCGTTCTCGTGTAGCCTACATATTGCGTTTTTTTTTTTTAATTTGCTTACCGGGCTAAAGGTTAGCATGTTTAAAATACGTAAGTCGTTTTGTTCATCAAATTTAAGTAGATATTGCGTTTTTTTTTTAATTTGCTTACCGGGCTAAAGGTTAGCATGTTTAAAATACGTAAGTCGTTTTGTTCATCATATTTAAGTAGATAACTCATCAGTTGTTTGCATCAGAGCGATAATTTTTGAGATAGTTATTAAAACTGTTTAAAGGTTGTCAAACGTTGTTTCTCGTTGTATATCCTTTAATTCCAAAGTTAAATTGATAAATAACGTGTACCAATTTGTTTAACGCATTTGTTTTGGTTACTCGACGTCTCCGTTCTCGTGTAGCCTACATATTGCGTTTTTTTTTTAATTTGCTTACCGGGCTAAAGGTTAGCATGTTTAAAATACGTAAGTCGTTTTGTTCATCATATTTAAGTAGATAACTCATCAGTTGTTTGCATCAGAGCGATAATTTTTGAGATAGTTATTAAAACTGTTTAAAGGTTGTCAAACGTTGTTTCTCGTTGTATATCCTTTAATTCTAGAGTTAAATTGATAAATAACGTGTACGAATTTGTTTAACGCATTTGTTTTGGTTACTCGACGTCTCCGTTCTCGTGTAGCCTACATATTGCGTTTTTTTTTTAATTTGCTTACCGGGCTAAAGGTTAGCATGTTTAAAATACGTAAGTCGTTTTGTGCATCATATTTAAGTAGATAACTCATCAGTTGTTTGCATCAGAGCTATAATTTTTGAGATAGTTATTAAAACTGTTTAAAGGTTGTCAAACGTTGTTTCTCGTTGTATATCCTTTTATTCTAGAGTTAAATTGATAAATAACGTGTACGAATTTGTTTAACGCATTTGTTTTGGTTACTCGACGTCTCCGTTCTCGTGTAGCCTACCTATTGCGTTTTTTTTTTAATTTGCTTACCGGGCTAAAGGTTAGCATGTTTAAAATACGTAAGTCGTTTTGTTCATCATATTTACGTAGATAACTCATCAGTTGTTTGCATCAGAGCGATAATTTTTGAGATAGTTATTAAAACTGTTTAAAGGTTGTCAAACGTTGTTTCTCGTTGTATATCCTTTGATTCTAGAGTTAAATTGATAAATAACGTGTTCGAATTTGTTTAACGCATTTGTTTTGGTTACTCGACGTCTCCGTTCTCGTGTAGCCTACATATTGCGTTTTTTTTTTAATTTGCTTACCGGGCTAAAGGTTAGCATGTTTAAAATACGTAAGTCGTTTTGTTCATCATATTTAAGTAGATAACTCATCAGTTGTTTGCATCAGAGCGATAATTTTTGAGATAGTTATTAAAACTGTTTAAAGGTTGTCAAACGTTGTTTCTCGTTGTATATCCTTTAATTCTAGAGTTAAATTGATAAATAACGTGTACGAATTTGTTTAACGCATTTGTTTTGGTTACTCGACGTCTCCGTTCTCGTGTAGCCCACATATTGCGTTTTTTTTTAATTTGCTTACCGGGCTAAAGGTTAGCATGTTTAAAATACGTAAGTCGTTTTGTTCATCAAATTTAAGTAGATAACTCATCAGTTGTTTGCATCAGAGCGATAATTTTTGAGATAGTTATTAAAACTGTTTAAAGGTTGTCAAACGTTGTTTCTCGTTGTATATCCTTTAATTCTAGAGTTAAATGGATAAATAACGTGTACGAATTTGTTTAACGCATTTGTTTTGGTTACTCGACGTCTCCGTTCTCGTGTAGCCCACATATTGCGTTTTTTTTTTAATTTGCTTACCGGGCTAAAGGTTAGCATGTTTAAAATACGTAAGTCGTTTTGTTCATCAAATTTAAGTAGATAACTCATCAGTTGTTTGCATCAGAGCGATAATTTTTGAGATAGTTATTAAAACTGTTTAAAGGTTGTCAAACGTTGTTTCTCGTTGTATATCCTTTAATTCTAGAGTTAAATTGATAAATAACGTGTACGAATTTGTTTAACGCATTTGTTTTGGTTACTCGACGTCTCCGTTCTCGTGTAGCCTACATATTGCGTTTTTTTTTTAATTTGCTTACCGGGCTAAAGGTTAGCATGTTTAAAATACGTAAGTCGTTTTGTTCATCATATTTAAGTAGATAACTCATCAGTTGTTTGCATCAGAGCGATAATTTTTGAGATAGTTATTAAAACTGTTTAAAGGTTGTCAAACGTTGTTTCTCGTTGTATATCCTTTAATTCTAGAGTTAAATGGATAAATAACGTGTACGAATTTGTTTAACGCATTTGTTTTGGTTACTCGACGTCTCCGTTCTCGTGTAGCCCACATATTGCGTTTTTTTTTTAATTTGCTTACCGGGCTAAAGGTTAGCATGTTTAAAATACGTAAGTCGATTTGTTCATCAAATTTAAGTAGATAACTCATCAGTTGTTTGCATCAGAGCGATAATTTTTGAGATAGTTATTAAAACTGTTTAAAGGTTGTCAAACGTTGTTTCTCGTTGTATATCCTTTAATTCTAGAGTTAAATTGATAAATAACGTGTACGAATTTGTTTAACGCATTTGTTTTGGTTACTCGACGTCTCCGTTCTCGTGTAGCCTACATATTGCGTTTTTTTTTTAATTTGCTTACCGGGCTAAAGGTTAGCATGTTTAAAATACGTAAGTCGTTTTGTTCATCTAATTTAAGTAGATAACTCATCAGTTGTTTGCATCAGAGCGATAATTTTTGAGATAGTTATTAAAACTGTTTAAAGGTTGTCAAACGTTGTTTCTCGTTGTATATCCTTTAATTCTAGAGTTAAATTGATAAATAACGTGTACGAATTTGTTTAACGCATTTGTTTTGGTTACTCGACGTCTCCGTTCTCGTGTAGCCTACATATTGCGTTTTTTTTTTAATTTGCTTACCGGGCTAAAGGTTAGCATGTTTAAAATACGTAAGTCGTTTTGTTCAACAAATTTAAGTAGATAACTCATCAGTTGTTTGCATCAGAGCGACAATTTTTGAGATAGTTATTAAAACTGTTTAAAGGTTTTCAAACGTTGTTTCTCGTTGTATATCCTTTAATTCTAGAGTTATATTGATAAATAACGTGTACGAATTTGTTTAACGCATTTGTTTTGGTTACTCGACGTCTCCGTTCTCGTGTAGCCTACATATTGCGTTTTTTTTTTAATTTGCTTACCGGGCTAAAGGTTAGCATGTTTAAAATACGTAAGTCGTTTTGTTCATCAAATTTAAGTAGATAACTCATCAGTTGTTTGCATCAGAGCGATAATTTTTGAGATAGTTATTAAAACTGTTTAAAGGTTGTCAAACGTTGTTTCTCGTTGTATATCCTTTAATTCTAGAGTTAAATTGATAAATAACGTGTACGAATTTGTTTAACGCATTTGTTTTGGTTACTCGACGTCTCCGTTCTCGTGTAGCCTACATATTGCGTTTTTTTTTAATTTGCTTACCGGGCTAAAGGTTAGCATGTTTAAAATACGTAAGTCGTTTTGTTCAACAAATTTGAGTAGATAACTCAGCAGTTGTTTGCATCAGAGCGAAAATTTTTGAGATAGTTATTAAAACTGTTTAAAGGTTGTCAAACGTTGTTTCTCGTTGTATATCCTTTAATTCTAGAGTTAAATTGATAAATAACGTGTACGAATTTGTTTAACGCATTTGTTTTGGTTACTCGACGTCTCCGTTCTCGTGTAGCCTACATATTGCGTTTTTTTTTAATTTGCTTACCGGGCTAAAGGTTAGCATGTTTAAAATACATAAGTCGTTTTGTTCATCAAATTTAAGTAGATAACTCATCAGTTGTTTGCATCAGAGCGATAATTTTTGAGATTTTTATTAAAACTGTTTAAAGGTTGTCAAACGTTGTTTCTCGTTGTATATCCTTTAATTCTAGAATTAAATTGATAAATAACGTTTACGAATTTGTTTAACGCATTTGTTTTGGTTACTCGACGTCTCCGTTCTCGTGTAGCCTACATATTGCGTTTTTTTTTTTTAATTTGCTTACCGGGCTAAAGGTTAGCATGCTTAAAATACGTAAGTCGTTTTGTTCAACAAATTTAAGTAGATAACTCATCAGTTGTTTGCATCAGGACGACAATTTTTGAGATAGTTATTAAAACTGTTTAAAGGTTGTCAAACGTTGTTTCTCGTTGTATATCCTTTAATTCTAGAGTTAAATTGATAAATAACGTGTACGAATTTGTTTAACGCATTTGTTTTGGTTACTCGACGTCTCCGTTCTCGTTTAGCCTACATATTGCGTTTTTTTTTTTAATTTGCTTACCGGGCTAAAGGTTAGCATGTTTAAAATACGTAAGTCGTTTTGTTCATCATATTTAAGTAGATAACTCATCAGTTGTTTGCACCAGAGCGATAATTTTTGAGATAGTTATTAAAACTGTTTAAAGGTTGTCAAACGTTGTTTCTCGTTGTATATCCTTTAATTCTAGAGTTAAATTGATAAATAACGTGTACGAATTTGTTCAACGCATTTGTTTTGGTTACTCGACGTCTCCGTTCTCGTGTAGCCTACATATTGCGTTTTTTTTTTAATTTGCTTACCGGGCTAAAGGTTAGTATGTTTAAAATACGTAAGTCGTTTTGTTCATCATATTTAAGTAGATAACTCATCAGTTGTTTGCATCAGAGCGATAATTTTTGAGATAGTTATTAAAACTGTTTAAAGGTTGTCAAACGTTGTTTCTCGTTGTATATCCTTTAATTCTAGAGTTAAATTGATAAATAACGTGTACGAATTTGTTTAACGCATTTGTTTTGGTTACTCGACGTCTCCGTTCTCGTGTAGCCTACATATTGCGTTTTTTTTTTTAATTTGCTTACCGGGCTAAAGGTTAGCATGTTTAAAATACGTAAGTCGTTTTATTCATCATATTTAAGTAGATAACTCATCAGTTGTTTGCATCAGATCGACAATTTTTGAGATAGTTATTAAAACTGTTTAAAGGTTGTCAAACGTTGTTTCTCGTTGTATATCCTTTAATTCTAGAGTTAAATTGATAAATAACGTGTACGAATTTGTTTAACGCATTTGTTTTGATTACTCGATGTCTCCGTTCTCGTGTAGCCAACATATTGCGTTTTTTTTTTAATTTGCTTACCGGGCTAAAGGTTAGCATGTTTAAAATACGTAAGTCGTTTTGTTCATCATATTTAAGTAGATAACTCATCAGTTGTTTGCATCAGAGCGATAATTTTTGAGATAGTTATTAAAACTGTTTAAAGGTTGTCAAACGTTGTTTCTCGTTGTATATCCTTTAATTCTAGAGTTAAGTTGATAAATAACGTGTACGAATTTGTTTAACGCATTTGTTTTGGTTACTCGACGTCTCCGTTCTCGTGTAGCCTACATATTGCGTTTTTTTTTTAATTTGCTTACCGGGCTAAAGGTTAGCATGTTTAAAATACGTAAGTCGTTTTGTTCATCAAATTTAAGTAGATAACTCATCAGTTGTTTGCATCAGAGCGATAATTTTTGAGATAGGTATTAAAACTGTTTAAAGGTTGTCAAACGTTGTTTCTCGTTGTATATCCTTTAATTCTAGAGTTAAATTGATAAATAACCTGTACGAATTTGTTTAACGCATTTGTTTTGGTTACTCGACGTCTCCGTTCTCGTGTAGCCTACATATTGCGTTTTTTTTTTTAATTTGCTTACCGGGCTAAAGGTTAGCATGTTTAAAATGCGTAAGTCGTTTTGTTCAACAAATTTAAGTAGATAACTCATCAGTTGTTTGCATCAGAGCGATAATTTTTGAGATAGTTATTAAAACTGTTTAAAGGTTGTCAAACGTTGTTTCTCGTTGTATATCCTTTAATTCTAGAGTTAAATTGATAAATAACGTGTACGAATTTGTTTAACGCATTTGTTTTGGTTACTCGACGTCTCCGTTCTCGTGTAGCCTACATATTGCGTTTTTTTTTTTAATTTGCTTACCGGGCTAAAGGTTAGCATGTTTAAAATACGTAAGTCGTTTTGTTCAACAAATTTGAGTAGATAACTCATCAGTTGTTTGCATCAGAGCGACAATTTTTGAGATAGTTATTAAAACTGTTTAAAGGTTGTCAAACGTTGTTTCTCGTTGTATATCCTTTAATTCTAGAGTTAAATTGATAAATAACGTGTACGAATTTGTTTAACGCATTTGTTTTGGTTACTCGACGTCTCCGTTCTCGTGTAGCCTACATATTGCGTTTTTTTTTTAATTTGCTTACCGGGCTAAAGGTTAGCATGTTTAAAATACGTAAGTCGTTTTGTTCATCAAATTTAAGTAGATAACTCATCAGTTGTTTGCATCAGAGCGATAATTTTTGAGATAGTTATTAAAACTGTTTAAAGGTTGTCAAACGTTGTTTCTCGTTGTATATCCTTTAATTCTAGAGTTAAATTGATAAATAACGTGTACGAATTTGTTTAACGCATTTGTTTTGGTTACTCGGCGTCTCCGTTCTCGTGTAGCCTACATATTGCGTTTTTTTTTTAATTTGCTTACCGGGCTAAAGGTTAGCATGCTTAAAATACGTAAGTCGTTTTGTTCAACAAATTTGAGTAGCTAACTCATCAGTTGTTTGCATCAGAGCGACAATTTTTGAGATAGTTATTAACTGTTTAAAGGTTGTCAAACGTTGTTTCTCGTTGTATATCCTTTAATTCTAGAGTTAAATTGATAAATAACGTGTACGAATTTGTTTAACGCATTTGTTTTGGTTACTCGACGTCTCCGTTCTCGTGTAGCCTACATATTGCGTTTTTTTTTTTAATTTGCTTACCGGGCTAAAGGTTAGCATGTTTAAAATACGTAAGTCGTTTTGTTCAACAAATTTAAGTAGATAAACTCATCAGTTGTTTGCATCAGAGCGATAATTTTTGAGATAGTTATTAAACTGTTTAAAGGTTGTCAAACGTTGTTTCTCGTTGTATATCTTTAATTCTAGAGTTAAATTGATAAATAACGTGTACGAATTTGTTTAACGCATTTGTTTTGGTTACTCGACGTCTCCGTTCTCGTGTAGCCCACATATTTGCGTTTTTTTTTAATTTGCTTACCGGCTAAAGGTTAGCATGTTTAAAATACGTAAGTCGTTTTGTTCATCATATTTAAGTAGAAAACTCATCAGTTGTTTGCATCAGAGCGATAATTTTTGAGATAGTTATTAAAACTGTTTAAAGGTTGTCAAACGTTGTTTCTCGTTGTATATCCTTTAATTCTAGAGTTAAATTGATAAATAACGTGTACCAATTTGTTTAACGCATTTGTTTTGTTACTCGACGTCTCCGTTCTCGTGTAGCCTACATATTGCGTTTTTTTTTAAATTTGCTTACCGGGATAAAGGTTAGCATGTTTAAAATACGTAAGTCGTTTTGTTCAACAAATTTGAGTAGATAACTCAGCAGTTGTTTGCATCAGAGCGACAATTTTTGAGATAGTTATTAAAACTGTTTAAAGTTTGTCAAACGTTGTTTCTCGTTGTATATCCTTTAATTCTAGAGTTAAATTGATAAATAACGTGTACGAATTTGTTCAACGTATTTGTTTTGGTTACTCGACGTCTCCGTTCTCGTGTAGCCTACATATTGCGTTTTTTTTAATTTGCTTACCGGGCTAAAGGTTAGCATGTTTAAAATACGTAAGTCGTTTGTTCAACAAATTTGAGTAGATAACTCAGCAGTTGTTTGCATCAGAGCGACAATTTTTGAGATAGTTATTAAAACTGTTTAAAGGTTGTCAAACGTTGTTTCTCGTTGTATATCCTTTAATTCTAGAGTTAAATTGATAAATAACGTGTACGAATTTGTTTAACGCATTTGTTTTGGTTACTCGACGTCTCCGTTCTCGTGTAGCCTACATATTGCGTTTTTTTTTTAATTTGCTTACCGGCTAAAGGTTAGCATGTTTAAAATACGTAAGTCGTTTTGTTCATCAAATTTAAGTAGATAACTCATCAGTTGTTTGCATCAGAGCGATAATTTTGGGATAGTTATTAAAACTGTTTAAGGTTGTCAAACGTTGTTTCTCGTTGTATATCCTTTAATTCTAGAGTTAAATTGATAAATAACGTGTACGAATTTGTTTAACGCATTTGTTTTGGTTACTCGACGTCTCCGTTCTCGTGTAGCCTACATATTGCGTTTTTTTTTTTAATTTGCTTACCGGGCTAAAGGTTAGCATGTTTAAAATACGTAAGTCGTTTTGTTCATCAAATTTAAGTAGATAACTCATCAGTTGTTTGCATCAGAGCGATAATTTTTGAGATAGTTATTAAAACTGTTTAAAGGTTGTCAAACGTTGTTTCTCGTTGTATATCCTTTAATTCTAGAGTTAAATTGATAAATAACGTGTACGAATTTGTTTAACGCATTTGTTTTGGTTACTCGACGTCTCCGTTCTCGTGTAGCCTACATATTGCGTTTTTTTTTTAATTTGCTTACCGGGCTAAAGGTTAGCATGTTTAAAAATACGTAAGTCGTTTTGTTCATCATATTTAAGTAGATAACTCATCAGTTGTTTGCATCAGAGCGATAATTTTTGAGATAGTTATTAAAACTGTTTAAAGAGTTGTCAAACGTTGTTTCTCGTTGTATATCCTTTAATTCTAGAGTTAAATTGATAAATAACGTGTACGAATTTGTTTAACGTATTTGTTTTGGTTACTCGACGTCTCCGTTCTCGTGTAGCCTACATATTGCGTTTTTTTTTAATTTGCTTACCGGGCTAAAGGTTAGCATGTTTAAAATACGTAAGTCGTTTTGTTCAACAAATTTAAGTAGATAACTCATCAGTTGTTTGCATCAGAGCGACAATTTTTGAGATAGTTATTAAAACTGTTTAAAGGTTGTCAAACGTTGTTTCTCGTTGTATATCCTTTAAATCTAGAGTTAAATTGATAAATAACGTGTACGAATTTGTTTAACGCATTTGTTTTGGTTACTCGACGTCTCCCGTTCTCGTGTAGCCTACATATTGCGTTTTTTTTTAATTTGATTACCGGGCTAAAGGTTAGCATGTTTAAAATACGTAAGTCGTTTTGTTCATCATATTTAAGTAGATAACTCATCAGTTGTTTGCATCAGAGCGATAATTTTTGAGATAGTTATTAAAACTGTTTAAAGGTTGTCAAACGTTGTTTCTCGTTGTATATCCTTTAATTCTAGAGTTAAATTGATAAATAACGTGTACGAATTTGTTTAACGCATTTGTTTTGGTTACTCGACGTCTCCGTTCTCGTGTAGCCTACATATTGCGTTTTTTTTTTAATTTGCTTACCGGGCTAAAGGTTAGCATGTTTAAAATACGTAAGTCGTTTTGTTCATCATATTTAAGTAGATAACTCATCAGTTGTTTGCATCAGAGCGATAATTTTTGAGATAGTTATTAAAACTGTTTAAAGGTTGTCAAACGTTGTTTCTCGTTGTATATCCTTTAATTCTAGAGTTAAATTGATAAATAACGGTGTACGAATTTGTTTAACGCATTTGTTTTGGTTACTCGACGTCTCCGTTCTCGTGTAGCCTACATATTGCGTTTTTTTTTTAATTTGCTTACCGGGCTAAAGGTTAGCATGTTTAAAATACGTAAGTCGTTTTGTTCAACAAATTTAAGTAGATAACTCATCAGTTGTTTGCATCAGAGCGACAATTTTGAGATAGTTTTTTAAAACTGTTTAAAGGTTGTCAAACGTTGTTTCTCGTTGTATATCCTTTAATTCTAGAGTTAAATTGTTAAATAACGTGTACGAATTTGTTTAACGCATTTGTTTTGGTTTCTCGACGTCTCCGTTCTCGTGTAGCCCTACATATTGCGTTTTTTTTTTAATTTGCTTACCGGGCTAAAGGTTAGCATGTTTAAAATACGTAAGTCGTTTTGTTCATCAAATTTAAGTAGATAACTCATCAGTTGTTTGCATCAGAGCGACAATTTTTGAGATAGTTATTAAAACTGTTTAAAGGTTGTCAAACGTTGTTTCTCGTTGTATATCCTTTAATTCTAGAGTTAAATGATAAATAACGTGTACGAATTTGTTTAACGCATTTGTTTTGGTTACTCGACGTCTCCGTCTCGTGTAGCCTACATATTGCGTTTTTTTTTAATTTGCTTACCGGGCTAAAGGTTAGCATGTTTAAAATACGTAAGTCGTTTTGTTCATCATATTTAAGTAGATAACTCATCAGTTGTTTGCATCAGAGCGATAATTTTTGAGATAGTTATTAAAACTGTTTAAAGGTTGTCAAACGTTGTTTCTCGTTGTATATCCTTTAATTCTAGAGTTAAATTGATAAATAACGTGTACGAATTTGTTTAACGCATTTGTTTTGGTTACTCGACGTCTCCGTTCTCGTGTAGCCTACATATTGCGTTTTTTTTTTAATTTGCTTACCGGGCTAAAGGTTAGCATGTTTACAATACGTAAGTCGTTTTGTTCATCAAATTTAAGTAGAAAACTCATCAGTTGTTTGCATCAGAGCGATAATTTTTGAGATAGTTATTAAAACTGTTTAAAGGTTGTCAAACGTTGTTTCTCGTTGTATATCCTTTAATTCTAGAGTTAAATTGATAAATAACGTGTACGAATTTGTTTAACGCATTTGTTTTGGTTACTCGACGTCTCCGTTCTCGTGTAGCCTACATATTGCGTTTTTTTTTTAATTTGCTTACCGGGCTAAAAGTTAGCATGTTTAAAATACGTAAGTCGTTTTGTTCATCATATTTAAGTAGATAACTCATCATTTGTTTGCATCAGAGCGATAATTTTTGAGATAGTTATTAAAACTGTTTAAAGGTTGTCAAACGTTGTTTCTCGTTGTATATCCTTTAATTCTAGAGTTAATTGATAAATAACGTGTACGAATTTGTTTAACGCATTTGTTTTGGTTACTCGACATCTCCGTTCTCGTGTAGCCTACATATTGCGTTTTTTTTTTAATTTGCTTACCGGGCTAAAGGTTAGCATGTTTAAAATACGTAAGTCGTTTTGTTCATCAAATTTAAGTAGATAACTCATCAGTTGTTTGCATCAGAGCGATAATTTTTGAGATAGTTATTAAAACTGTTTAAAGGTTGTCAAACGTTGTTTCTCGTTGTATATCCTTTAATTCTAGAGTTAAATTGATAAATAACGTGTACTAATTTGTTTAACGCATTTGTTTTGGTTACTCGACGTCTCCGTTCTCGTGTAGCCTACATATTGCGTTTTTTTTTTAATTTGCTTACCGGGCTAAAGGTTAGCATGCTTAAAATACGTAAGTCGTTTTGTTCAACAAATTTAAGTAGATAACTCATCAGTTGTTTGCATCAGAGCGATAATTTTTGAGATAGTTTTTAAAACTGTTTAAAGGTTGTCAAACGTTGTTTCTCGTTGTATATCCTTTAATTCTAGAGTTAAATTGATAAATAACGTGTACGAATTTGTTTAACGCATTTGTTTTGGTTACTCGACGTCTCCGTTCTCGTGTAGCCTACATATTGCGTTTTTTTTTTAATTTGCTTACCGGGCTAAAGGTTAGCATGTTTAAAATACGTAAGTCGTTTTGTTCATCAAATTTAAGTAGATAACTCATCAGTTGTTTGCATCAGAGCGATAATTTTTGAGATAGTTATTAAAACTGTTTAAAGGTTGTCAAACGTTGTTTCTCGTTGTATATCCTTTAATTCTAGAGTTAAATTGATAAATAACGTGTACGAATTTGTTTAACGCATTTGTTTTGGTTACTCGACGTCTCCGTTCTCGTGTAGCCTACATATTGCGTTTTTTTTTTTAATTTGCTTACCGGGCTAAAGGTTAGCATGTTTAAAATACGTAAGTCGTTTTGTTCAACAAATTTAAGTAGATAACTCATCAGTTGTTTGCATCAGAGCGACAATTTTTGAGATAGTTATTAAAACTGTTTAAAGGTTGTCAAACGTTGTTTCTCGTTGTATATCCTTTAATTCTAGAGTTAAATTGATAAATAACGTATACGAATTTGTTTATCGCATTTGTTTTGGTTACTCGACGTCTCCGTTCTCGTGTAGCCTACATATTGCGTTTTTTTTTTAATTTGCTTACCGGGCTAAAGGTTAGCATGTTTAAAATACGTAAGTCGTTTTGTTCATCATATTTAAGTAGATAACTCATCAGTTGTTTGCATCAGAGCGATAATTTTTGAGATAGTTATTAAAACTGTTTAAAGGTTGTCAAACGTTGTTTCTCGTTGTATATCCTTTAATTCTAGAGTTAAATTGATAAATAACGTGTACGAATTTGTTTAACGCATTCGTTTTGGTTACTCGACGTCTCCGTTCTCGTGTAGCCTACATATTGCGTTTTTTTTTTAATTTGCTTACCGGGCTAAAGGTTAGCATGTTTAAAATACGTAAGTCGTTTTGTTCATCAAATTTAAGTAGATAACTCATCAGTTGTTTGCATCAGAGCGATAATTTTTGAGATAGTTATTAAAACTGTTTAAAGGTTGTCAAACGTTGTTTCTCGTTGTATATCCTTTAATTCTAGAGTTAAATTGATAAATAACGTGTACGAATTTGTTTAACGCATTTGTTTTGGTTACTCGACGTCTCCGTTCTCGTGTAACCTACATATTGCGTTTTTTTTTTAATTTGCTTACCGGGCTAAAGGTTAGCATGTTTAAAATACGTAAGTCGTTTTGTTCATCATATTTAAGTAGATAACTCATCAGTTGTTTGCATCATAGCGATAATTTTTGAGATAGTTATTAAAACTGTTTAAATGTTGTCAAACGTTGTTTCTCGTTGTATATCCTTTAATTCTAGAGTTAAATTGATAAATAACGTGTACGAATTTGTTTAACGCATTTGTTTTGGTTACTCGACGTCTCCGTTCTCGTGTAGCCTACATATTGCGTTTTTTTTTTTAATTTGCTTACCGGGCTAAAGGTTAGCATGTTTAAAATACGTAAGTCGTTTTGTTCATCAAATTTAAGTAGATAACTCATCAGTTGTTTGCATCAGAGCGACAATTTTTGAGATAGTTATTAAAACTGTTTAAAGGTTGTCAAACGTTGTTTCTCGTTGTATATCCTTTAATCCTAGAGTTAAATTGATAAATAACGTGTACGAATTTGTTTAACGCATTTGTTTTGGTTACTCGACGTCTCCGTTCTCGTGTAGCCTACATATTGCGTTTTTTTTTTAATTTGCTTACCGGGCTAAAGGTTAGCATGCTTAAAATACGTAAGTCGTTTTGTTCAACAAATTTGAGTAGATAACTCATCAGTTGTTTGCATCACAGCGCCAATTTTTGAGATAGTTATTAAAACTGTTTAAAGGTTGTCAAACGTTGTTTCTCGTTGTATATCCTTTAATTCTAGAGTTAAATTGATAAATAACGTGTACGAATTTGTTTAACGCATTTGTTTTGGTTACTTGACGTCTCCGTTCTCGTGTAGCCTACATATTGCGTTTTTTTTTTTAATTTGCTTACCGGGCTAAAGGTTAGCATGTTTAAAATACGTAAGTCGTTTTGTTCAACAAATTTGAGTAGATAACTCATCAGTTGTTTGCATCAGAGCGATAATTTTTGAGATAGTTATTAAAAATGTTTAAAGGTTGTCAAACGTTGTTTCTCGTTGTATATCCTTTAATTCTAGAGTTAAATTGATAAATAACGTGTACGAATTTGTTTAACGCATTTGTTTTGGTTACTCGACGTCTCCGTTCTCGTGTAGCCTACATATTGCGTTTTTGTTTTAATTTGCTTACCGGGCTAAAGGTTAGCATGTTTAAAATACGTAAGTCGCTTTGTTCATCAAATTTAAGTAGATAACTCATCAGTTGTTTGCATCAGAGCGACAATTTTTGAGATAGTTATTAAAACTGTTTAAAGGTTGTCAAACGTTGTTTCTCGTTGTATATCCTTTAATTCTAGAGTTAAATTGATAAATAACGTGTACGAATTTGTTTAACGCATTTGTTTTGGTTACTCGACGTCTCCGTTCTCGTGTAGCCTACATATTGCGTTTTTTTTTTAATTTGCTTACTGGGCTAAAGGTTAGCATGTTTAAAATACGTAAGTCGTTTTGTTCATCATATTTAAGTAGATAACTCATCAGTTGTTTGCATCAGAGCGATAATTTTTGAGATAGTTATTAAAACTGTTTAAAGGTTGTCAAACGTTGTTTCTCGTTGTATATCCTTTAATTCTAGAGTTAAATTGATAAATAACGTGTACGAATTTGTTTAACGCATTTGTTTTGGTTACTCGACGTCTCCGTTCTCGTGTAGCCTACATATTGCGTTTTTTTTTTAATTTGCTTACCGGGCTAAAGGTTAGCATGTTTAAAATACGTAAGTCGTTTTGTTCATCGAATTTAAGTAGATAACTCATCAGTTGTTTGCATCAGAGCAATAATTTTTGAGATAGTTATTAAAACTGTTTAAAGGTTGTCAAACGTTGTTTCTCGTTGTATATCCTTTAATTCTAGAGTTAAATTGATAAATAACGTGTACGAATTTGTTTAACGCATTTGTTTTGGTTACTCGACGTCTCCGTTCTCGTGTAGCCTACATATTGCGTTTTTTTTTTAATTTGCTTACCGGGCTAAAGGTTAGCATGTTTAAAATACGTAAGTCGTTTTGTTCAACAAATTTAAGTAGATAACTCATGAGTTGTTTGCATCAGAGCGACAATTTTTGAGATAGTTATTAAAACTGTTTAAAGGTTGTCAAACGTTGTTTTCCGTTGTATATACTTTAATTCTAGAGTTAAATTGATAAATAACGTGTACGAATTTGTTTAACGCATTTGTTTTGGTTACTCGACGTCTCCGTTCTCGTGTAGCCTACATATTGCGTTTTTTTTTAATTTGCTTACCGGGCTAAAGGTTAGCATGTTTAAAATACGTAAGTCGTTTTGTTCATCAAATTTAAGTAGATAACTCATCAGTTGTTTGCATCAGAGCGACAATTTTTGAGATAGTTATTAAAACTGTTTAAAGGTTGTCAAACGTTGTTTCTCGTTGTATATCCTTTAATTCTAGAGTTAAATTGATAAATAACGTGTACGAATTTGTTTAACGCATTTGTTTTGGTTACTCGACGTCTCTGTTCTCGTGTAGCCTACATATTGCGTTTTTTTTTTAATTTGCTTACCGGGCTAAAGGTTAGCATGTTTAAAATACGTAAGTCGTTTTGTTCATCAAATTTAAGTAGATAACTCATCAGTTGTTTGCATCAGAGCGATAATTTTTGAGATAGTTATTAAAACTGTTTAAAGGTTGTCAAACGTTGTTTCTCGTTGTATATCCTTTAATTCTAGAGTTAAATTGATAAATAACGTGTACGAATTTGTTTAACGCATTTGTTTTGGTTACTCGAAGTCTCCGTTCTCGTGTAGCCTACATATTGCGTTTTTTTTTTTAATTTGCTTACCGGGCTAAAGGTTAGCATGTTTAAAATACCTAAGTCGTTTTGTTCAACAAATTTAAGTAGATAACTCATCAGTTGTTTGCATCAGAGCGACAATTTTTGAGATAGTTATTAAAATTGTTTAAAGGTTGTCAAACGTTGTTTCTCGTTGTATATCCTTTAATTCTAGAGTTAAATTGATAAATAACGTGTACGAATTTGTTTAACGCATTTGTTTTGGTTACTCGACGTCTCCGTTCTCGTGTAGCCTACATATTGCGTTTTTTTTTTATTTGCTTACCGGGCTAAAGGTTAGCATGTTTAAAATACGTAAGTCGTTTTGTTCATCAAATTTAAGTAGATAACTCATCAGTTGTTTGCATCAGAGCGACAATTTTTGAGATAGTTATTAAAACTGTTTAAAGGTTGTCAAACGTTGTTTCTCGTTGTATATCCTTTAATTCTAGAGTTAAATTGATAAATAACGTGTACGAATTTGTTTAACGCATTTGTTTTGGTTACTCGACGTCTCCGTTCTCGTGTAGCCTACATATTACGTTTTTTTTTAATTTGCTTACCGGGCTAAAGGTTACCATGTTTGAAATACGTAAGTCGTTTTGTTCAACAAACTTAAGTAGATAACTCATCAGTTGTTTGTATCAGAGCGATAATTTTTGAGATAGTTTTTAAAACTGTTTAAAGGTTGTCAAACGTTGTTTCTCGTTGTATATCCTTTAATTCTAGAGTTAAATTGATAAATAACATGTACGAATTTGTTTAACGCATTTGTTTTGGTTACTCGACGTCTCCGTTCTCGTGTAGCCTACATATTGCGTTTTTTTTTTTTAATTTGCTTACCGGGCTAAAGGTTAGCATGTTTAAAATACGTAAGTCGTTTTGTTCATCAAATTTAAGTAGATAACTCATCAGTTGTTTGCATCAGAGCGATAATTTTTGAGATAGTTATTAAAACTGTTTAAAGGTTGTCAAACGTTGTTTCTCGTTGTATATCCTTTAATTCTAGAGTTAGATTGATAAGTAACGTGTACGAATTTGTTTAACGCATTTGTTTTGGTTACTCGACGTCTCCGTTCTCGTGTAGCCTACATATTGCGTTTTTTTTTTAATTTGCTTACCGGGCTAAAGGTTAGCATGTTTAAAATACGTAAGTCGTTTTGTTCATCATATTTAAGTAGATAACTCATCAGTTGTTTGCATCAGAGCGATAATTTTTGAGATAGTTATTAAAACTGTTTAAAGGTTGTCAAACGTTGTTTCTCGTTGTATATCCTTTAATTCTAGAGTTAAATTGATAAATAACGTGTACGAATTTGTTTAGCGCATTTGTTTTGGTTACTCGACGTCTCCGTTCTCGTGTAGCCTACATATTGCGTTTTTTTTAATTTGCTTACCGGGCTAAAGGTTAGCATGTTTAAATTACGTAAGTCGTTTTGTTCAACAAATTTGAGTAGATAACTCATCAGTTGTTTGCATCAGAGCGATAATTTTTGAGATAGTTATTAAAACTGTTTAAAGGTTGTCAAACGTTGTTTCTCGTTGTATATCCTTTAATTCTAGAGTTAAATTGATAAATAACGTGTACGAATTTGTTTAACGCATTTGTTTTGGTTACTCGACGTCTCCGTTCTCGTGTAGCCTACATATTGCGTTTTTTTTTTTAATTTGCTTACCGGGCTAAAGGTTAGCATGTTTAAAATACGTAAGTCGTTTTGTTCATCAAATTTAAGTAGATAACTCATCAGTTGTTTGCATCAGAGCGACAATTTTTGAGATAGTTATTAAAACTGTTTAAAGGTTGTCAAACGTTGTTTCTCGTTGTATATCCTTTAATTCTAGAGTTAAATTGATAAATAACGTGTACGAATTTGTTTAACGCATTTGTTTTGGTTACTCGACGTCTCCGTTTTCGTGTAGCCTACATATTGCGTTTTTTTTTTTAATTTGCTTACCGGGCTAAAGGTTAGCATGTTTAAAATACGTAAGTCGTTTTGTTCATCATATTTAAGTAGATAACTCATCAGTTGTTTGCATCAGAGCGATAATTTTTGAGATAGTTATTAAAACTGTTTAAAGGTTGTCAAACGTTGTTTCTCGTTGTATATCCTTTAATTCTAGAGTTAAATTGATAAATAACGTGTACGAATTTGTTTAACGCATTTGTTTTGGTTACTCGACGTCTCCGTTCTCGTGTAGCCTACATATTGCGTTTTTTTTTTTAATTTGCTTACCGGGCTAAAGGTTAGCATGTTTAAAATACGTAAGTCGTTTTGTTCATCAAATTTAAGTAGATAACTCATCAGTTGTTTGCATCAGAGCGATAATTTTTGAGATAGTTATTAAAACTGTTTAAAGGTTGTCAAACGTTGTTTCTCGTTGTATATCCTTTAATTCTAGAGTTAAATTGATAAATAACGTGTACGAATTTGTTTAACGCATTTGTTTTGGTTACTCGACGTCTCCGTTCTCGTGTAGCCTACATATTGCGTTTTTTTTTTTAATTTGCTTACCGGGCTAAAGGTTAGCATGTTTAAAATACGTAAGTCGTTTTGTTCAACAAATTTAAGTAGATAACTCATCAGTTGTCTGCATCAGAGCGACAATTTTTGAGATAGTTATTAAAACTGTTTAAAGGTTGTCAAACGTTGTTTCTCGTTGTATATCCTTTAATTCTAGAGTTAAATTGATAAATAACGTGTACGAATTTGTTTAACGCATTTGTTTTGGTTACTCGACGTCTCCGTTCTCGTGTAGCCTACATAATGCGTTTTTTTTTAATTTGCTTACCGGGCTAAAGGCTAGCATGTTTAAAATACGTAAGTCGTTTTGTTCATCAAATTTAAGTAGATAACTCATCAGTTGTTTGCATCAGAGCGACAATTTTTGAGATAGTTATTAAAACTGTTTAAAGGTTGTCAAACGTTGTTTCTCGTTGTATATCCTTTAATTCTAGAGTTAAATTGATAAATAACGTGTACGAATTTATTTAACGCATTTGTTTTGGTTACTCGACGTCTCCGTTCTCGTGTAGCCTACATATTGCGTTTTTTTTTTAATTTGCTTACCGGGCTAAAGGTTAGCATGTTTAAAATACGTAAGTCATTTTGTTCATCAAATTTAAGTAGATAACTCATCAGTTGTTTGCATCAGAGCGATAATTTTTGAGATAGTTATTAAAACTGTTTAAAGGTTGTCAAACGTTGTTTCTCGTTGTATATCCTTTAATTCTAGAGTTAAATTGATAAATAACGTGTACGAATTTGTTTAACGCATTTGTTTTGGTTACTCGAAGTCTCCGTTCTCGTGTAGCCTACATATTGCGTTTTTTTTTTTAATTTGCTTACCGGGCTAAAGGTTAGCATGTTTAAAATACGTAAGTCGTTTTGTTCATCAAATTTAAGTAGATAACTCATCAGTTGTTTGCATCAGAGCGACAATTTTTGAGATAGTTATTAAAACTGTTTAAAGGTTGTCAAACGTTGTTTCTCGTTGTATATCCTTTAATTCTAGAGTTAAATTGATAAATAACGTGTACGAATTTGTTTAACGCATTTGTTTTGGTTACTCGACGTCTCCGTTCTCGTGTAGCCTACATATTACGTTTTTTTTTTAATTTGCTTACCGGGCTAAAGGTTAGCATGTTTAAAATACGTAGGTCGTTTTGTTCATCAAATTTAAGTAGATAACTCATCAGTTGTTTGCATCAGAGCGATAATTTTTGAGATAGTTATTAAAACTGTTTAAAGGTTGTCAAACGTTGTTTCTCGTTGTATATCCTTTAATTCTAGAGTTAAATTGATAAATAACGTGTACGAATTTGTTTAACGCATTTGTTTTGGTTACTCGACGTCTCCGTTCTCGTGTAGCCTACATATTGCGTTTTTTTTTTTAATTTGCTTACCGGGCTAAAGGTTAGCGTGTTTAAAATACGTAAGTCGTTTTGTTCAACAAATTTAAGTAGATAACTCATCAGTTGTTTGCATCAGAGCGACAATTTTTGAGATAGTTATTAAAACTGTTTAAAGGTTGTCAAACGTTGTTTCTCGTTGTATATCCTTTAATTCTAGAGTTAAATTGATAAATAACGTGTACGAATTTGTTTAACGCATTTGTTTTGGTTACTCGACGTCTCCGTTCTCGTGTAGCCTACATATTGCGTTTTTTTTTTAATTTGCTTACCGGGCTAAAGGTTAGCATGTTTAAAATACGTAAGTCGTTTTGTTCATCAAATTTAAGTAGATAACTCATCAGTTGTTTGCATCAGAGCGACAATTTTTGAGATAGTTATTAAAACTGTTTAAAGGTTGTCAAACGTTGTTTCTCGTTGTATATCCTTTAATTCTAGAGTTAAATTGATAAATAACGTGTACGAATTTGTTTAACGCATTTGTTTTGGTTACTCGACGTCTCCGTTCTCGTGTAGCCTACATATTACGTTTTTTTTTTTAATTTGCTTACCGGGCTAAAGGTTAGCATGTTTAAAATACGTAAGTCGTTTTGTTCATCAAATTTAAGTAGATAACTCATCAGTTGTTTGCATCAGAGCGATAATTTTTGAGATAGTTATTAAAACTGTTTAAAGGTTGTCAAACGTTGTTTCTCGTTGTATATCCTTTAATTCTAGAGTTAAATTGATAAATAACGTGTACGAATTTGTTTAACGCATTTGTTTTGGTTACTCGACGTCTCCGTTCTCGTGTAGCCTACATATTGCGTTTTTTTTTTAATTTGCTTACCGGGCTAAAGGTTAGCATGTTTAAAATACGTAAGTCGTTTTGTTCAACAAATTTAAGTAGATAACTCATCAGTTGTTTGCATCAGAGCGACAATTTTTGAGATAGTTATTAAAACTGTTTAAAGGTTGTCAAACGTTGTTTCTCGTTGTATATCCTTTAATTCTAGAGTTAAATTGATAAATAACGTATACGAATTTGTTTAACGCATTTGTTTTGGTTACTCGACGTCTCCGTTCTCGTGTAGCCTACATATTGCGTTTTTTTTTTTAATTTGCTTACCGGGCTAAAGGTTAGCATGTTTAAAATACGTAAGTCGTTTTGTTCATCATATTTAAGTAGATAACTCATCAGTTGTTTGCATCAGAGCGATAATTTTTGAGATAGTTATTAAAACTGTTTAAAGGTTGTCAAACGTTGTTTCTCGTTGTATATCCTTTAATTCTAGAGTTAAATTGATAAATAACGTGTACGAATTTGTTTAACGCATTTGTTTTGGTTACTCGACGTCTCCGTTCTCGTGTAGCCTACATATTGCGTTTTTTTTTTAATTTGCTTACCGGGCTAAAGGTTAGCATGTTTAAAATACGTAAGTCGTTTTGTTCATCAAATTTAAGTAGATAACTCATCAGTTGTTTGCATCAGAGCGATAATTTTTGAGATAGTTATTAAAACTGTTTAAAGGTTGTCAAACGTTGTTTCTCGTTGTATATCCTTTAATTCTAGAGTTAAATTGATAAATAACGTGTACGAATTTGTTTAACGCATTTGTTTTGGTTACTCGACGTCTCCGTTCTCGTGTAGCCTACATATTGCGTTTTTTTTTTAATTTGCTTACCGGGCTAAAGGTTAGCATGTTTAAAATACGTAAGTCGTTTTGTTCATCAAATTTAAGTAGATAACTCATCAGTTGTTTGCATCAGAGCGATAATTTTTGAGATAGTTATTAAAACTGTTTAAAGGTTGTCAAACGTTGTTTCTCGTTGTATATCCTTTAATTCTAGAGTTAAATTGATAAATAACGTGTACGAATTTGTTTAACGCATTTGTTTTGGTTACTCGACGTCTCCGTTCTCGTGTAGCCTACATATTGCGTTTTTTTTTTTAATTTGCTTACCGGGCTAAAGGTTAGCATGTTTAAAATACGTAAGTCGTTTTGTTCATCAAATTTAAGTAGATAACTCATCAGTTGTTTGCATCAGAGCGACAATTTTTGAGATAGTTATTAAAACTGTTTAAAGGTTGTCAAACGTTGTTTCTCGTTGTATATCCTTTAATTCTAGAGTTAAATTGATAAATAACGTATACGAATTTGTTTAACGCATTTGTTTTGGATACTCGACGTCTCCGTTCTCGTGTAGCCTACATATTGCGTTTTTTTTAATTTGCTTACCGGGCTAAAGGTTAGCATGTTTAAAATACGTAAGTCGTTTTGTTCATCATATTTAAGTAGATAACTCATCAGTTGTTTGCATCAGAGCGACAATTTTTGAGATAGTTATTAAAACTGTTTAAAGGTTGTCAAACGTTGTTTCTCGTTGTATATCCTTTAATCCTAGAGTTAAATTGATAAATAACGTGTACGAATTTGTTTAACGCATTTGTTTTGGTTACTCGACGTCTCCGTTCTCGTGTAGCCTACATATTGCGTTTTTTTTTAATTTGCTTACCGGGCTAAAGGTTAGCATGCTTAAAATACGTAAGTCGTTTTGTTCAACAAATTTGAGTAGATAACTCATCAGTTGTTTGCATCAGAGCGACAATTTTTGAGATAGTTATTAAAACTGTTTAAAGGTTGTCAAACGTTGTTTCTCGTTGTATATCCTTTAATTCTAGAGTTAAATTGATAAATAACGTGTACGAATTTGTTTAACGCATTTGTTTTGGTTACTCGACGTCTCCGTTCTCGTGTAGCCTACATATTGCGTTTTTTTTTTAATTTGCTTACCGGGCTAAAGGTTAGCATGTTTAAAATACGTAAGTCGTTTTGTTCAACAAATTTGAGTAGATAACTCATCAGTTGTTTGCATCAGAGCGATAATTTTTGAGATAGTTATTAAAACTGTTTAAAGGTTGTCAAACGTTGTTTCTCGTTGTATATCCTTTAATTCTAGAGTTAAATTGATAAATAACGTGTACGAATTTGTTTAACGCATTTGTTTTGGTTACTCGACGTCTCCGTTCTCGTGTAGCCTACATATTGCGTTTTTTTTTTAATTTGCTTACCGGGCTAAAGGTTAGCATGTTTAAAATACGTAAGTCGTTTTGTTCATCAAATTTAAGTAGATAACTCATCAGTTGTTTGCATCAGAGCGACAATTTTTGAGATAGTTATTAAAACTGTTTAAAGGTTGTCAAACGTTGTTTCTCGTTGTATATCCTTTAATTCTAGAGTTAAATTGATAAATAACGTGTACGAATTTGTTTAACGCATTTGTTTTGGTTACTCGACGTCTCCGTTCTCGTGTAGCCTACATATTACGTTTTTTTTTTTATTTGCTTACCGGGCTAAAGGTTAGCATGTTTAAAATACGTAAGTCGTTTTGTTCATCAAATTTAAGTAGATAACTCATCAGTTGTTTGCATCAGAGCGATAATTTTTGAGATAGTTATTAAAACTGTTTAAAGGTTGTCAAACGTTGTTTCTCGTTGTATATCCTTTAATTCTAGAGTTAAATTGATAAATAACGTGTACGAATTTGTTTACCGCATTTGTTTTGGTTACTCGACGTCTCCGTTCTCGTGTAGCCTACATATTGCGTTTTTTTTTTTAATTTGCTTACCGGGCTAAAGGTTAGCATGTTTAAACTACGTAAGTCGTTTTGTTCATCAAATTTAAGTAGATAACTCATCAGTTGTTTGCATCAGAGCGATAATTTTTGAGATAGTTATTAAAACTGTTTAAAGGTTGTCAAACGTTGTTTCTCGTTGTATATCCTTTAATTCTAGAGTTAAATTGATAAATAACGTGTACGAATTTGTTTAACGCATTTGTTTTGGTTACTCGACGTCTCCGTTCTCGTGTAGCCTACATATTGCGTTTTTTTTTTTAATTTGCTTACCGGGCTAAAGGTTAGCATGTTTAAAATACGTAAGTCGTTTTGTTCATCAAATTTAAGTAGATAACTCATCAGTTGTTTGCATCAGAGCGAAAATTTTTGAGATAGTTATTAAAACTGTTTAAAGGTTGTCAAACGTTGTTTCTCGTTGTATATCCTTTAATCCTAGAGTTAAATTGATAAATAACGTGTACGAATTTGTTTAACGCATTTGTTTTGGTTACTCGACGTCTCCGTTCTCGTGTAGCCTACATATTGCGTTTTTTTTTAATTTGCTTACCGGGCTAAAGGTTAGCATGCTTAAAATACGTAAGTCGTTTTGTTCAACAAATTTGAGTAGATAACTCATCAGTTGTTTGCATCAGAGCGACAATTTTTGAGATAGTTATTAAAACTGTTTAAAGGTTGTCAAACGTTGTTTCTCGTTGTATATCCTTTAATTCTAGAGTTAAATTGATAAATAACGTGTACGAATTTGTTTAACGCATTTGTTTTGGTTACTCGACGTCTCCGTTCTCGTGTAGCCTACATATTGCGTTTTTTTTTTTAATTTGCTTACCGGGCTGCTAAAGGTTAGCATGTTTAAAATACGTAAGTCGTTTTGTTCATCAAATTTAAGTAGATAACTCATCAGTTGTTTGCATCAGAGCGACAATTTTTGAGATAGTTATTAAAACTGTTTAAAGGTTGTCAAACGTTGTTTCTCGTTGTATATCCTCTAATCCTAGAGTTAAATTGATAAATAACGTGTACGAATTTGTTTAACGCATTTGTTTTGGTTACTCGACGTCTCCGTTCTCGTGTAGCCTACATATTGCGTTTTTTTTAATTTGCTTACCGGGCTAAAGGTTAGCATGCTTAAAATACGTAAGTCGTTTTGTTCAACAAATTTGAGTAGATAACTCATCAGTTGTTTGCATCAGAGCGACAATTTTTGAGATAGTTATTAAAACTGTTTAAAGGTTGTCAAACGTTGTTTCTCGTTGTATATCCTTTAATTCTAGAGTTAAATTGATAAATAACGTGTACGAATTTGTTTAACGCATTTGTTTTGGTTACTCGACGTCTCCGTTCTCGTGTAGCCTACATATTGCGTTTTTTTTTTAATTTGCTTACCGGGCTAAAGGTTAGCATGTTTAAAATACGTAAGTTGTTTTGTTCAACAAATTTGAGTAGATAACTCATCAGTTGTTTGCATCAGAGCGATAATTTTTGAGATAGTTATTAAAACTGTTTAAAGGTTGTCAAACGTTGTTTCTCGTTGTATATCCTTTAATTCTAGAGTTAAATTGATAAATAACGTGTACGAATTTGTTTAACGCATTTGTTTTGGTTACTCGACGTCTCCGTTCTCGTGTAGCCTACATATTGCGTTTTTTTTTAATTTGCTTACCGGGCTAAAGGTTAGCATGTTTAAAATACGTAAGTCGTTTTGTTCATCAAATTTAAGTAGATAACTCATCAGTTGTTTGCATCAGAGCGACAATTTTTGAGATAGTTATTAAAACTGTTTAAAGGTTGTCAAACGTTGTTTCTCGTTGTATATCCTTTAATTCTAGAGTTAAATTGATAAATAACGTGTACGAATTTGTTTAACGCATTTGTTTTGGTTACTCGACGTCTCCGTTCTCGTGTAGCCTACATATTACGTTTTTTTTTTAATTTGCTTACCGGGCTAAAGGTTAGCATGTTTAAAATACGTAAGTCGTTTTGTTCATCAAATTTAAGTAGATAACTCATCAGTTGTTTGCATCAGAGCGATAATTTTTGAGATAGTTATTAAAACTGTTTAAAGGTTGTCAAACCGTTGTTTCTCGTTGTATATCCTTTAATTCTAGAGTTAAATTGATAAATAACGTGTACGAATTTGTTTAACGCATTTGTTTTGGTTACTCGACGTCTCCGTTCTCGTGTAGCCTACATATTGCGTTTTTTTTTTAATTTGCTTACCGGGCTAAAGGTTAGCATGTTTAAAATACGTAAGTCGTTTTGTTCATCAAATTTAAGTAGATAACTCATCAGTTGTTTGCATCAGAGCGATAATTTTTGAGATAGTTATTAAAACTGTTTAAAGGTTGTCAAACGTTGTTTCTCGTTGTATATCCTTTAATTCTAGAGTTAAATTGATAAATAACGTGTACGAATTTGTTTAACGCTTTTGTTTTGGTTACTCGACGTCTCCGTTCTCGTGTAGCCTACATATTGCGTTTTTTTTTTTTAATTTGCTTACCGGGCTAAAGGTTAGCATGTTTAAAATACGTAAGTCGTTTTGTTCAACAAATTTAAGTAGATAACTCATCAGTTGTTTGCATCAGAGCGATAATTTTTGAGATAGTTATTAAAACTGTTTAAAGGTTGCCAAACGTTGTTTCTCGTTGTATATCCTTTAATTCTAGTGTTAAATTGATAAATAACGTGTACGAATTTGTTTAACGCATTTGTTTTGGTTACTCGACGTCTCCGTTCTCGTGTAGCCTACATATTGCGTTTTTTTTTTAATTTGCTTACCGGGCTAAAGGTTAGCATGTTTAAAATACGTAAGTCGTTTTGTTCATCATATTTAAGTAGATAACTCATCAGTTGTTTGCATCAGAGCGATAATTTTTGAGATAGTTATTAAAACTGTTTAAAGGTTGTCAAACGTTGTTTCTCGTTGTATATCCTTTAATTCTAGAGTTAAATTGATAAATAACGTGTACGAATTTGTTTAACGCATTTGTTTTGGTTACTCGACGTCTCCGTTCTCGTGTAGCCTACATATTGCGTTTTTTTTTAATTTGCTTACCGGGCTAAAGGTTAGCATGTTTAAAATACGTAAGTCGTTTTGTTCATCAAATTTAAGTAGATAACTCATCAGTTGTTTGCATCAGAGCGATAATTTTTGAGATAGTTATTAAAACTGTTTAAAGGTTGTCAAACGTTGTTTCTCGTTGTATATCCTTTAATCCTAGAGTTAAATTGATAAATAACGTGTACGAATTTGTTTAACGCATTTGTTTTGGTTACTCGACGTCTCCGTTCTCGTGTAGCCTACATATTGAGTTTTTTTAAAATTTGCTTACCGGGCTAAAGGTTAGCATGTTTAAAATACGTAAGTCGTTTTGTTCATCAAATATAAGTAGATAACTCATCAGTTGTTTGCATCAGAGCGACAATTTTTGAGATAGTTATTAAAACTGTTTAAAGGTTGTCAAACGTTGTTTCTCGTTGTATATCCTTTAATTCTAGAGTTAAATTGATAAATAACGTGTACGAATTTGTTTAACGCATTTGTTATGGTTACTCGACGTCTCCGTTCTCGTGTAGCCTACATATTGCGTTTTTTTTTTAATTTGCTTACCGGGCTAAAGGTTAGCATGTTTAAAATACGAAAGTCGTTTTGTTCATCAAATTTAAGTAGATAACTCATCAGTTGTTTGCATCAGAGCGACAATTTTTGAGATAGTTATTAAAACTGTTTAAAGGTTGTCAAACGTTGTTTCTCGTTGTATATCCTTTAATTCTAGAGTTAAATTGATAAATAACGTGTACGAATTTGTTTAACGCATTTGTTTTGGTTACTCGACGTCTCCGTTCTCGTGTAGCCTACATATTGCGTTTTTTTTTTTAATTTGCTTACCGGGCTAAAGGTTAGCATGTTTAAAATACGTAAGTCGTTTTGTTCATCAAATTTAAGTAGATAACTCATCAGTTGTTTGCATCAGAGCGACAATTTTTGAGATAGTTATTAAAACTGTTTAAAGGTTGTCAAACGTTGTTTCTCGTTGTATATCCTTTAATTCTAGAGTTAAATTGATAAATAACGTGTACGAATTTGTTTAACGCATTTGTTTTGGTTACTCGACGTCTCCGTTCTCGTGTAGCCTACATATTGCGTTTTTTTTTTAATTTGCTTACCGGGCTAAAGGTTAGCATGCTTAAAATACGTAAGTCGGGTTGTTCATCATATTTAAGTAGATAACTCATCAGTTGTTTGCATCAGAGCGATAATTTTTGAGATAGTTATTAAAACTGTTTAAAGGTTGTCAAACGTTGTTTCTCGTTGTATATCCTTTAATTCTAGAGTTAAATTGATAAATAACGTGTACGAATTTGTTTAACGCATTTGTTTTGGTTACTCGACGTCTCCGTTCTAGTGTAGCCAACATATTGCGTTTTTTTTTTAATTTGCTTACCGGGCTAAAGGTTAGCATGTTTAAAATCGTAAGTCGTTTTGTTCATCAAATTTAAGTAGATAACTCTACAGTTGTTTGCATCAGAGCGATAATTTTTGAGATAGTTATTAAAACTGTTTAAAGGTTGTCAAACGTTGTTTCTCGTTGTATATCCTTTAATTCTAGAGTTAAATTGATAAATAACGTGTACGAATTTGTTTAACGCATTTGTTTTGGTTACTCGACGTCTCCGTTCTCGTGTAGCCTACATATTGCGTTTTTTTTTTAATTTGCTTACCGGGCTAAAGGTTAGCATGTTTGAAATACGTAAGTCGTTTTGTACAACAAATTTGAGTAGATAACTCATCAGTTGTTTGCATCAGAGCGACAATTTTTGAGATAGTTATTATGCTTACCGGGCTAAAGGTTAGCATGTTTAAAATACGTAAGTCGTTTTGTTCATCATATTTAAGTAGATAACCCATCAGTTGTTTGCATCAGAGCGATAATTTTTGAGATAGTTATTAAAACCGTTTAAAGGTTGTCAAACGTTGTTTCTCGTTGTATATCCTTTAAGTCTAGAGTTAAATTGATAAATAACGTGTACGAATTTGTTTAACGCATTTGTTTTGGTTACTCGACGTCTCCGTTCTCGTGTAGCCTACATATTGCGTTTTTTTCTTAATTTGCTTACCGGGCTAAAGGTTAGCATGTTTAAAATACGTAAGTCGTTTTGTTCATCAAATTTAAGTAGATAACTCATCAGTTGTTTGCATCAGAGCGACAATTTTTGAGATAGTTATTAAAACTGTTTAAAGGTTGTCAAACGTTGTTTCTCGTTGTATATCCTTTAATCCTAGAGTTAAATTGATAAATAACGTGTACGAATTTGTTTAACGCATTTGTTTTGGTTACTCGACGTCTCCGTTCTCGTGTAGCCTACATATTGCGTTTTTTTTTTAATTTGCTTACCGGGCTAAGGGTTAGCATGTTTAAAATACGTAAGTCGTTTTGTTCAACAAATTTGAGTAGATAACTCATCAGTTGTTTGCATCAGAGCGACAATTTTTGAGATAGTTATTAAAACTGTTTAAAGGTTGTCAAACGTTGTTTCTCGTTGTATATCCTTTAATTCTAGAGTTAAATTTATAAATAACGTGTACGAATTTGTTTAACGCATTTGTTTTGGTTACTTGACGTCTCCGTTCTCGTGTAGCCTACATATTGCGTTTTTTTTTAATTTGCTTACCGGGCTAAAGGTTAGCATGTTTAAAATACGTAAGTCGTTTTGTTCAACAAATTTGAGTAGATAACTCATCAGTTGTTTGCATCAGAGCGACAATTTTTGAGATAGTTATTAAAACTGTTTAAAGGTTGTCAAACGTTCTTTCTCGTTGTATATCCTTTAATTCTAGAGTTAAATTGATAAATAACGTGTACGAATTTGTTTAACGCATTTGCTTTGGTTACTCGACGTCTCCATTCTCGTGTAGCCTACATATTGCGTTTTTTTTTTAATTTGCTTACCGGGCTAAAGGTTAGCATGTTTAAAATACGTAAGTCGTTTTGTTCAACAAATTTGAGTAGATAACTCATCAGTTGTTTGCATCAGAGCGATAATTTTTGAGGTAGTTATTAAAACTGTTTAAAGGTTGTCAAACGTTGTTTCTCGTTGTATATCCTTTAATTCTAGAGTTAAATTGATAAATAACGTGTACGAATTTGTTTAACGCATTTGTTTTGGTTACTCGACGTCTCCGTTCTAGTGTAGCCAACATATTGCGTTTTTTTTTTAATTTGCTTACCGGGCTAAAGGTTAGCATGTTTAAAATCGTAAGTCGTTTTGTTCATCAAATTTAAGTAGATAACTCTACAGTTGTTTGCATCAGAGCGATAATTTTTGAGATAGTTATTAAAACTGTTTAAAGGTTGTCAAACGTTGTTTCTCGTTGTATATCCTTTAATTCTAGAGCTAAATTGATAAATAACGTGTACGAATTTGTTTAACGCATTTGTTTTGGTTACTCGACGTCTCCGTTCTCGTGTAGCCTACATATTGCGTTTTTTTTTTAATTTGCTTACCGGGCTAAAGGTTAGCATGTTTGAAATACGTAAGTCGTTTTGTACAACAAATTTGAGTAGATAACTCATCAGTTGTTTGCATCAGAGCGACAATTTTTGAGATAGTTATTAAAACTGTTTAAAGGTTGTCAAACGTTGTTTCTCGTTGTATGCCCTTTAATTCTAGAGTTAAATTGATAAATAACGTGTACGAATTTGTTTAACGCATTTGTTTTGGTTACTCGACGTCTCCGTTCTCGTGTAGCCTACATATTGCGATTTTTTTTTAATTTGCTTACCGGGCTAAAGGTTAGCATGTTCAAAATACGTAAGTCGTTTTGTTCATCATATTTAAGTAGATAACCCATCAGTTGTTTGCATCAGAGCGATAATTTTTGAGATAGTTATTAAAACCGTTTAAAGGTTGTCAAACGTTGTTTCTCGTTGTATATCCTTTAAGTCTAGAGTTAAATTGATAAATAACGTGTACGAATTTGTTTAACGCATTTGTTTTGGTTACTCGACGTCTCCGTTCTCGTGTAGCCTACATATTGCGTTTTTTTTTTAATTTGCTTACCGGGCTAAAGGTTAGCATGTTTAAAATACGTAAGTCGTTTTGTTCATCAAATTTAAGTAGATAACTCATCAGTTGTTTGCATCAGAGCGACAATTTTTGAGATAGTTATTAAAACTGTTTAAAGGTTGTCAAACGTTGTTTCTCGTTGTATATCCTTTAATCCTAGAGTTAAATTGATAAATAACGTGTACGAATTTGTTTAACGCATTTGTTTTGGTTACTCGACGTCTCCGTTCTCGTGTAGCCTACATATTGCGTTTTTTTTTTAATTTGCTTACCGGGCTAAGGGTTAGCATGTTTAAAATACGTAAGTCGTTTTGTTCAACAAATTTGAGTAGATAACTCATCAGTTGTTTGCATCAGAGCGACAATTTTTGAGATAGTTATTAAAACTGTTTAAAGGTTGTCAAACGTTGTTTCTCGTTGTATATCCTTTAATTCTAGAGTTAAATTTATAAATAACGTGTACGAATTTGTTTAACGCATTTGTTTTGGTTACTCGACGTCTCCGTTCTCGTGTAGCCTACATATTGCGTTTTTTTTTAATTTGCTTACCGGGCTAAAGGTTAGCATGTTTAAAATACGTAAGTCGTTTTGTTCAACAAATTTGAGTAGATAACTCATCAGTTGTTTGCATCAGAGCGACAATTTTTGAGATAGTTATTAAAACTGTTTAAAGGTTGTCAAACGTTCTTTCTCGTTGTATATCCTTTAATTCTAGAGTTAAATTGATAAATAACGTGTACGAATTTGTTTAACGCATTTGCTTTGGTTACTCGACGTCTCCATTCTCGTGTAGCCTACATATTGCGTTTTTTTTTTTAATTTGCTTACCGGGCTAAAGGTTAGCATGTTTAAAATACGTAAGTCGTTTTGTTCAACAAATTTGAGTAGATAACTCATCAGTTGTTTGCATCAGAGCGACAATTTTTGAGATAGTTATTAAAACCGTTTAAAGGTTGTCAAACGTTGTTTCTCGTTGTATATCCTTTAATTCTAGAGTTAAATTGATAAATAACGTGTACGAATTTGTTTAACGCATTTGTTTTGGTTACTCGACGTCTCCGTTCTCGTGTAGCCTACATATTGCGTTTTTTTTTTAATTTGCTTACCGGGCTAAAGGTTAGCATGTTTAAAATACGTAAGTCGTTTTGTTCATCAAATTTAAGTAGATAACTCATCAGTTGTTTGCATCAGAGCGATAATTTTTGAGATAGTTATTAAAACTGTTTAAAGGTTGTCAAACGTTGTTTCTCGTTGTATATCCTTTAATTCTAGAGTTAAATTGATAAATAACGTGTACGAATTTGTTTAACCCTTTTGTTTTGGTTACTCGACGTCTCCGTTCTCGTGTAGCCTACATATTGCGTTTTTTTTTTAATTTGCTTACCGGGCTAAAGGTTAGCATGTTTAAAATACGTAAGTCGTTTTGTTCAACAAATTTAAGTAGATAACTCATCAGTTGTTTGCATCAGAGCGATAATTTTTGAGATAGTTATTAAAACTGTTTAAAGGTTGTCAAACGTTGTTTCTCGTTGTATATCCTTTAATTCTAGAGTTAAATTGATAAATAACGTGTAAGAATTTGTTTAACGTATTTGTTTTGGTTACTCGACGTCTCCGTTCTCGTGTAGCCTACATATTGCGTTTTTTTTTTAATTTGCTTACCGGGCTAAAGGTTAGCATGTTTAAAATACGTAAGTCGTTTTGTTCATCAAATTTAAGTAGATAACTCATCAGTTGTTTGCATCAGAGCGATAATTTTTGAGGTAGTTATTAAAACTGTTTAAAGGTTGTCAAACGTTGTTTCTCGTTGTATATCCTTTAATTCTAGAGTTAAATTGATAAATAACGTGTACGAATTTGTTTAACGCATTTGTTTTGGTTACTCGACGTCTCCGTTCTCGTGTAGCCTACATATTGCGTTTTTTTTTTAATTTGCTTACCGGGCTAAAGGTTAGCATGTTTAAAATCCGTAAGTCGTTTTGTTCATCATATTTAAGCAGATAACTCATCAGTTGTTTGCATCAGAGCGATAATTTTTGAGATAGTTATTAAAACTGTTTAAAGGTTGTCAAACGTTGTTTCTCGTTGTATATCCTTTAATTCTAGAGTTAAATTGATAAATAACGTGTACGAATTTGTTTAACGCATTTGTTTTGGTTACTCGACGTCTCCGTTCTCGTGTAGCCTACATATTGCGTTTTTTTTTTAATTTGCTTACCGGGCTAAGGGTTAGCATGTTTAAAATACGTAAGTCGTTTTGTTCAACAAATTTGAGTAGATAACTCATCAGTTGTTTGCATCAGAGCGACAATTTTTGAGATAATTATTAAAACTGTTTAAAGGTTGTCAAACGTTGTTTCTCGTTGTATATCCTTTAATTCTAGAGTTAAATTTATAAATAACGTGTACGAATTTGTTTAACGCATTTGTTTTGGTTACTCGACGTCTCCGTTCTCGTGTAGCCTACATATTGCGTTTTTTTTTTTAATTTGCTTACCGGGCTAAAGGTTAGCATGTTTAAAATACGTAAGTCGTTTTGTTCATCAAATTTAAGTAGATAACTCATCAGTTGTTTGCATCAGAGCGATAATTTTTGAGGTAGTTATTAAAACTGTTTAAAGGTTGTCAAACGTTGTTTCTCGTTGTATATCCTTTACTTCTAGAGTTAAATTGATAAATAACGTATACGAATTTGTTTAACGCATTTGTTTTGGTTACTCGACGTCTCCGTTCTCGTGTAGCCTACATATTGCGTTTTTTTTTTAATTTGCTTACCGGGCTAAAGGTTAGCATGTTTAAAATCCGTAAGTCGTTTTGTTCATCATATTTAAGCAGATAACTCATCAGTTGTTTGCATCAGAGCGATAATTTTTGAGATAGTTATTAAAACTGTTTAAAGGTTGTCAAACGTTGTTTCTCGTTGTATATCCTTTAATTCTAGAGTTAAATTGATAAATAACGTGTACGAATTTGTTTAACGCATTTGTTTTGGTTACTCGACGTCTCCGTTCTCGTGTAGCCTACATATTGCGTTTTTTTTTTTAATTTGCTTACCGGGCTAAAGGTTAGCATGTTTAAAATACGTAAGTCGTTTTGTTCATCAAATTTAAGTAGATAACTCATCAGTTGTTTGCATTAGAGCGACAATTTTTGAGATAGTTATTAAAACTGTTTAAAGGTTGTCAAACGTTGTTTCTCGTTGTATATCCTTTAATTCTAGAGTTAAATTGATAAATAACGTGTACGAATTTGTTTAACGCTTTTGTTTTGGTTACTCGACGTCTCCGTTCTCGTGTAGCCTACATATTGCGTTTTTTTTTTAATTTGCTTACCGGGCTAAAGGTTAGCATGTTTAAAATACGTAAGTCGTTTTGTTCAACAAATTTAAGTAGATAACTCATCAGTTGTTTGCATCAGATCGATAATTTTTGAGATAGTTATTAAAACTGTTTAAAGGTTGTCAAACGTTGTTTCTCGTTGTATATCCTTTAATTCTAGAGTTAAATTGATAAATAACGTGTAAGAATTTGTTTAACGTATTTGTTTTGGTTACTCGACGTCTCCGTTCTCGTGTAGCCTACATATTGCGTTTTTTTTTTAATTTGCTTACCGGGCTAAAGGTTAGCATGTTTAAAATACGTAAGTCGTTTTGTTCATCATATTTAAGTAGATAACTCATCAGTTGTTTGCATCAGAGCGATAATTTTTGAGATAGTTATTAAAACTGTTTAAAGGTTGTCAAACGTTGTTTCTCGTTGTATATCCTTTAATTCTAGAGTTAAATTGATAAATAACGTGTACGAATTTGTTTAACGCATTTGTTTTGGTTACTCGACGTCTCCGTTCTCGTGTAGCCTACATATTGCGTTTTTTTTTTAATTTGCTTACCGGGCTAAAGGTTAGCATGCTTAAAATACGTAAGTCGTTTTGTTCAACAAATTTAAGTAGATAACTCATCAGTTGTTTGCATCAGAGCGACAATTTTTGAGATAGTTATTAAAACTGTTTAAAGGTTGTCAAACGTTGTTTCTCGTTGTATATTCTTTAATTCTAGAGTTAAATTGATAAATAACGTGTACGAATTTGTTTAACGCATTTGTTTTGGTTACTCGATGTCTCCGTTCTCGTGTAGCCTACATATTTCGTTTTTTTTTAATTTGCTTACCGGGCTAAAGGTTAGCATGTTTAAAATACGTAAGTCGTTTTGTTCAACAAATTTGAGTAGATAACTCATCAGTTGTTTGTATCAGAGCGATAATTTTTGAGATAGTTATTAAAACTGTTTAAAGGTTGTCAAACGTTGTTTCTCGTTGTATATCCTTTGTCAAACGTTGTTTCTCGTTGTATATCCTTTAATTCTAGAGTTAAATTGATAAATAACGTGTACGAATTTGTTTAACGTATTTGTTTTGGTTACTCGACGTCTCCGTTCTCGTGTAGCCTACATATTGCGTTTTTTTTTAATTTGCTTACCGGGCTAAAGGTTAGCATGCTTAAAATACGTAAGTCGTTTTGTTCAACAAATTTAAGTAGATAACTCATCAGTTGTTTGCATCAGAGCGATAATTTTTGAGATAGTTATTAAAACTGTTTAAAGGTTGTCAAACGTTGTTTCTCGTTGTATATCCTTTAATTCTAGAGTTAAATTGATAAATAACGTGTACGAATTTGTTTAACGCATTTGTTTTGGTTACTCGACGTCTCCGTTCTCGTGTAGCCTACATATTGCGTTTTTTTTTTAATTTGCTTACCGGGCTAAAGGTTAGCATGCTTAAAATACGTAAGTCGTTTTGTTCAACAAATTTAAGTAGATAACTCATCAGTTGTTTGCATCAGAGCGATAATTTTTGAGATAGTTATTAAAACTGTTTAAAGGTTGTCAAACGTTGTTTCTCGTTGTATATCCTTTAATTCTAGAGTTAAATTGATAAATAACGTGTACGAATTTGTTTAACGTATTTGTTTTGGTTACTCGACGTCTCCGTTCCCGTGTAGCCTACATATTGCGTTTTTTTTAATTTGGTTACCGGGCTAAAGGTTAGCATGCTTAAAATACGTAAGTCGTTTTATTCAACAAATTTAAGTAAATAACTCATCAGTTGTTTGCATCAGAGCGATAATTTTTGAGATAGCTTTTAAAACTGTTTAAAGGTTGTCAAACGTTGTTTCTCGTTGTATATCCTTTAATTCTAGAGTTAAATTGATAAATAACGTGTACGAATTTGTTTAACGCATTTGTTTTGGTTACTCGACGTCTCCGTTCTCGTGTAGCCTACATATTGCGTTTTTTTTTAATTTGCTTACCGGGCTAAAGGATGGCATGTTTAAAATACGTAAGTCGTTTTGTTCAACAAATTTAAGTAGATAACTCATCAGTTGTTTGCATCAGAGCGACAATTTTTGAGATAGTTATTAAAACTGTTTAAAGGTTGTCAAACTTTGTTTCTCGTTGTATATCCTTTAATTCTAGAGTTAAAATGATAAATAACGTGTACGAATTTGTTTAACGCATTTGTTTTGGTTACTCGACGTCTCCGTTCTCGTGTAGCCTACATATTGCGTTTTTTTTTTAATTTGCTTACCGGGCTAAAGGTTAGCATGTTTAAAATACGTAAGTCGTTTTGTTCATCAAATTTAAGTAGATAACTCATCAGTTGTTTGCATCAGAGCGATAATTTTTGAGGTAGTTATTAAAACTGTTTAAAGGTTGTCAAACGTTGTTTCTCGTTGTATATCCTTTAATTCTAGAGTTAAATTGATAAATAACGTGTACGAATTTGTTTAACGCATTTGTTTTGGTTACTCGACGTCTCCGTTCTCGTGTAGCCTACATATTGCGTTTTTTTTTTAATTTGCTTACCGGGCTAAAGGTTAGCATGTTTAAAATCCGTAAGTCGTTTTGTTCATCATATTTAAGCAGATAACTCATCAGTTGTTTGCATCAGAGCGATAATTTTTGAGATAGTTATTAAAACTGTTTAAAGGTTGTCAAACGTTGTTTCTCGTTGTATATCCTTTAATTCTAGAGTTAAATTGATAAATAACGTGTACGAATTTGTTTAACGCATTTGTTTTGGTTACTCGACGTCTCCGTTCTCGTGTAGCCTACATATTGCGTTTTTTTTTTAATTTGCTTACCGGGCTAAGGGTTAGCATGTTTAAAATACGTAAGTCGTTTTGTTCAACAAATTTGAGTAGATAACTCATCAGTTGTTTGCATCAGAGCGACAATTTTTGAGATAATTATTAAAACTGTTTAAAGGTTGTCAAACGTTGTTTCTCGTTGTATATCCTTTAATTCTAGAGTTAAATTTATAAATAACGTGTACGAATTTGTTTAACGCATTTGTTTTGGTTACTCGACGTCTCCGTTCTCGTGTAGCCTACATATTGCGTTTTTTTTTTTAATTTGCTTACCGGGCTAAAGGTTAGCATGTTTAAAATACGTAAGTCGTTTTGTTCATCAAATTTAAGTAGATAACTCATCAGTTGTTTGCATCAGAGCGATAATTTTTGAGGTAGTTATTAAAACTGTTTAAAGGTTGTCAAACGTTGTTTCTCGTTGTATATCCTTTACTTCTAGAGTTAAATTGATAAATAACGTGTACGAATTTGTTTAACGCATTTGTTTTGGTTACTCGACGTCTCCGTTCTCGTGTAGCCTACATATTGCGTTTTTTTTTTAATTTGCTTACCGGGCTAAAGGTTAGCATGTTTAAAATCCGTAAGTCGTTTTGTTCATCATATTTAAGCAGATAACTCATCAGTTGTTTGCATCAGAGCGATAATTTTTGAGATAGTTATTAAAACTGTTTAAAGGTTGTCAAACGTTGTTTCTCGTTGTATATCCTTTAATTCTAGAGTTAAATTGATAAATAACGTGTACGAATTTGTTTAACGCATTTGTTTTGGTTACTCGACGTCTCCGTTCTCGTGTAGCCTACATATTGCGTTTTTTTTTTTAATTTGCTTACCGGGCTAAAGGTTAGCATGTTTAAAATACGTAAGTCGTTTTGTTCATCAAATTTAAGTAGATAACTCATCAGTTGTTTGCATTAGAGCGACAATTTTTGAGATAGTTATTAAAACTGTTTAAAGGTTGTCAAACGTTGTTTCTCGTTGTATATCCTTTAATTCTAGAGTTAAATTGATAAATAACGTGTACGAATTTGTTTAACGCTTTTGTTTTGGTTACTCGACGTCTCCGTTCTCGTGTAGCCTACATATTGCGTTTTTTTTTTAATTTGCTTACCGGGCTAAAGGTTAGCATGTTTAAAATACGTAAGTCGTTTTGTTCAACAAATTTAAGTAGATAACTCATCAGTTGTTTGCATCAGAGCGATAATTTTTGAGATAGTTATTAAAACTGTTTAAAGGTTGTCAAACGTTGTTTCTCGTTGTATATCCTTTAATTCTAGAGTTAAATTGATAAATAACGTGTAAGAATTTGTTTAACGTATTTGTTTTGGTTACTCGACGTCTCCGTTCTCGTGTAGCCTACATATTGCGTTTTTTTTTTAATTTGCTTACCGGGCTAAAGGTTAGCATGTTTAAAATACGTAAGTCGTTTTGTTCATCATATTTAAGTAGATAACTCATCAGTTGTTTGCATCAGAGCGATAATTTTTGAGATAGTTATTAAAACTGTTTAAAGGTTGTCAAACGTTGTTTCTCGTTGTATATCCTTTAATTCTAGAGTTAAATTGATAAATAACGTGTACGAATTTGTTTAACGCATTTGTTTTGGTTACTCGACGTCTCCGTTCTCGTGTAGCCTACATATTGCGTTTTTTTTTTAATTTGCTTACCGGGCTAAAGGTTAGCATGCTTAAAATACGTAAGTCGTTTTGTTCAACAAATTTAAGTAGATAACTCATCAGTTGTTTGCATCAGAGCGACAATTTTTGAGATAGTTATTAAAACTGTTTAAAGGTTGTCAAACGTTGTTTCTCGTTGTATATCCTTTAATTCTAGAGTTAAATTGATAAATAACGTGTACGAATTTGTTTAACGCATTTGTTTTGGTTACTCGATGTCTCCGTTCTCGTGTAGCCTACATATTTCGTTTTTTTTTAATTTGCTTACCGGGCTAAAGGTTAGCATGTTTAAAATACGTAAGTCGTTTTGTTCAACAAATTTGAGTAGATAACTCATCAGTTGTTTGTATCAGAGCGATAATTTTTGAGATAGTTATTAAAACTGTTTAAAGGTTGTCAAACGTTGTTTCTCGTTGTATATCCTTTGTCAAACGTTGTTTCTCGTTGTATATCCTTTAATTCTAGAGTTAAATTGATAAATAACGTGTACGAATTTGTTTAACGTATTTGTTTTGGTTACTCGACGTCTCCGTTCTCGTGTAGCCTACATATTGCGTTTTTTTTTAATTTGCTTACCGGGCTAAAGGTTAGCATGCTTAAAATACGTAAGTCGTTTTGTTCAACAAATTTAAGTAGATAACTCATCAGTTGTTTGCATCAGAGCGATAATTTTTGAGATAGTTATTAAAACTGTTTAAAGGTTGTCAAACGTTGTTTCTCGTTGTATATCCTTTAATTCTAGAGTTAAATTGATAAATAACGTGTACGAATTTGTTTAACGCATTTGTTTTGGTTACTCGACGTCTCCGTTCTCGTGTAGCCTACATATTGCGTTTTTTTTTTAATTTGCTTACCGGGCTAAAGGTTAGCATGCTTAAAATACGTAAGTCGTTTTGTTCAACAAATTTAAGTAGATAACTCATCAGTTGTTTGCATCAGAGCGATAATTTTTGAGATAGTTATTAAAACTGTTTAAAGGTTGTCAAACGTTGTTTCTCGTTGTATATCCTTTAATTCTAGAGTTAAATTGATAAATAACGTGTACGAATTTGTTTAACGTATTTGTTTTGGTTACTCGACGTCTCCGTTCCCGTGTAGCCTACATATTGCGTTTTTTTTAATTTGGTTACCGGGCTAAAGGTTAGCATGCTTAAAATACGTAAGTCGTTTTATTCAACAAATTTAAGTAAATAACTCATCAGTTGTTTGCATCAGAGCGATAATTTTTGAGATAGCTTTTAAAACTGTTTAAAGGTTGTCAAACGTTGTTTCTCGTTGTATATCCTTTAATTCTAGAGTTAAATTGATAAATAACGTGTACGAATTTGTTTAACGCATTTGTTTTGGTTACTCGACGTCTCCGTTCTCGTGTAGCCTACATATTGCGTTTTTTTTTAATTTGCTTACCGGGCTAAAGGATGGCATGTTTAAAATACGTAAGTCGTTTTGTTCAACAAATTTAAGTAGATAACTCATCAGTTGTTTGCATCAGAGCGACAATTTTTGAGATAGTTATTAAAACTGTTTAAAGGTTGTCAAACTTTGTTTCTCGTTGTATATCCTTTAATTCTAGAGTTAAAATGATAAATAACGTGTACGAATTTGTTTAACGCATTTGTTTTGGTTACTCGACGTCTCCGTTCTCGTGTAGCCTACATATTGCGTTTTTTTTTTAATTTGCTTACCGGGCTAAAGGTTAGCATGTTTAAAATACGTAAGTCGTTTTGTTCATCAAATTTAAGTAGATAACTCATCAGTTGTTTGCATCAGAGCGACAATTTTTGAGATAGTTATTAAAACTGTTTAAAGGTTGTCAAACGTTGTTTCTCGTTGTATATCCTTTAATTCTAGAGTTAAATTGATAAATAACGTGTACGAATTTGTTTAACGCATTTTTTTTTGGTTACTCGACGTCTCCGTTCTCCTGTAGCCTACATATTGGGTTTTTTTTTTAATTTGCTTACTGGGCTAAAGGTTAGCATGCTTAAAATACGTAAGTCGTTTTGTTCAACAAATTTAAGTAGATAACTCATCAGTTGTTTGCATCAGAGCGACAATTTTTGAGATAGTTATTAAAACTGTTTAAAGGTTGTCAAACGTTGTTTCTCGTTGTATATCCTTTAATTCTAGAGTTAAATTGATAAATAACGTGTACGAATTTGTTTAACGCATTTGTTTTGGTTACTCGATGTCTCCGTTCTCGTGTAGCCTACATATTTCGTTTTTTTTTTAATTTGCTTACCGGGCTAAAGGTTAGCATGTTTAAAATACGTAAGTCGTTTTGTTCAACAAATTTGAGTAGATAACTCATCAGTTGTTTGCATCAGAGCGACAATTTTTGAGATAGTTATTAAAAATGTTTAAAGGTTGTCAAACGTTGTTCCTCGTTGTATATCCTTTAATTCTAGAGTTAAATTGATAAATAACGTGTACGAATTTGTTTAACGCATTTGTTTTGGTTACTCGACGTCTCCGTTCTCGTGTAGCCTACATACTGGGTTTTTTTTTTTTAATTTGCTTACCGGGCTAAAGGTTAGCATGCTTAAAATACGTAAGTCGTTTTGTTCAACAAATTTAAGTCGATAACTCATCAGTTGTTTGCATCAGAGCGACAATTTTTGAGATAGTTATTAAAACTGTTTAAAGGTTGTCAAACATTGTTTCTCGTTGTATATCCTTTAATTCTAGAGTTAAATTGATAAATAACGTGTACGAATTTGTTTAACGCATTTGTTTTGGTTACTCGACGTCTCCGTTCTCGTGTAGCCTACATATTGCGTTTTTTTTTTAATTTGCTTACCGGGCTAAAGGTTAGCATGTTTAAAATACGTAAGTCGTTTTGTTCAACAAATTTGAGTAGGTAACTCATCAGTTGTTTGTATCAGAGCGATAATTTTTGAGATAGTTATTAAAACTGTTTAAAGGTTGTCAAACGTTGTTTCTCGTTGTATATCCTTTGTCAAACGTTGTTTCTCGTTGTATATCCTTTAATTCTAGAGTTAAATTGATAAATAACGTGTACGAATTTGTTTAACGTATTTGTTTTGGTTACTCGACGTCTCCGTTCTCGTGTAGCCTACATATTGCGTTTTTTTTTTAATTTGCTTACCGGGCTAAAGGTTAGCATGCTTAAAATACGTAAGTCGTTTTGTTCAACAAATTTAAGTAGATAACTCATCAGTTGTTTGCATCAGAGCGATAATTTTTGAGATAGTTATTAAAACTGTTTAAAGGTTGTCAAACGTTGTTTCTCGTTGTATATCCTTTAATTCTAGAGTTAAATTGATAAATAACGTGTACGAATTTGTTTAACGCATTTGTTTTGGTTACTCGACGTCTCCGTTCTCGTGTAGCCTACATATTGCGTTTTTTTTTTAATTTGCTTACCGGGCTAAAGGTTAGCATGCTTAAAATACGTAAGTCGTTTTGTTCAACAAATTTAAGTAGATAACTCATCAGTTGTTTGCATCAGAGCGATAATTTTTGAGATAGTTATTAAAACTGTTTAAAGGTTGTCAAACGTTGTTTCTCGTTGTATATCCTTTAATTCTAGAGTTAAATTGATAAATAACGTGTACGAATTTGTTTAACGTATTTGTTTTGGTTACTCGACGTCTCCGTTCTCGTGTAGCCTACATATTGCGTTTTTTTTTTTAATTTGCTTACCGGGCTAAAGGTTAGCATGCTTAAAATACGTAAGTCGTTTTGTTCAACAAATTTAAGTAGATAACTCATCAGTTGTTTGCATCAGAGAGACAATTTTTGAGATAGTTATTAAAACTGTTTAAAGGTTGTCAAACGTTGTTTCTCGTTGTATATCCTTTAATTCTAGAGTTAAATTTATAAATAACGTGTACGAATTTGTTTAACGCATTTGTTTTGGTTACTCGACGTCTCCGTTCTCGTGTAGCCTACATATTGGGTTTTTTTTTTAATTTGCTTACCGGGCTAAAGGTTAGCATGTTTAAAATACGTAAGTCGTTTTGTTCAACAAATTTGAGTAGATAACTCATCAGTTGTTTGCATCAGAGCGACAATTTTTGAGATAGTTATTAAAACTGTTTAAAGGTTGTCAAACGTTGTTTCTCGTTGTATATCCTTTAATTCTAGAGTTAAATTGATAAATAACGTGTACGAATTTGTTTAACGCATTTGTTTTGGTTACTCGACGTCTCCGTTCTCGTGTAGCCTACATATTGCGTTTTTTTTTAATTTGCTTACCGGGCTAAAGGTTAGCATGTTTAAAATACGTAAGTCGTTTTGTTCATCAAATTTAAGTAGATAACTCATCAGTTGTTTGCATCAGAGCGACAATTTTTGAGATAGTTATTAAAACTGTTTAAAGGTTGTCAAACGTTGTTTCTCGTTGTATATCCTTTAATTCTAGAGTTAAATTGATAAATAACGTGTACGAATTTGTTTAACGCATTTGTTTTGGTTACTCGACGTCTCCGTTCTCGTGTAGCCTACATATTGCGTTTTTTTTTAATTTGCTTACCGGGCTAAAGGTTAGCATGTTTAAAATACGTAAGTCGTTTTGTTCAACAAATTTAAGTAGATAACTCATCAGTTGTTTGCATCAGAGCGAGAATTTTTGAAATAGTTATTAAAACTGTTTAAAGGTTGTCAAACGTTGTTTCTCGTTGTATATCCTTTAATTCTAGAGTTAAATTGATAAATAACGTGTACGAATTTGTTTAACGCATTTGTTTTGGTTACTCGACGCCTCCGTTCTCGTGTAGCCTACATATTGCGTTTTTTTTTAATTTGCTTACCGGGCTAAAGGTTAGCATGCTTAAAAACGTAAGTCGTTTTGTTCAACAAATTTAAATAGATAACTCATCAGTTGTTTGCATCAGAGCGATAATTTTTGAGATAGTTATTAAAACTGTTTAAAGGTTGTCAAACGTTGTTTCTCGTTGTATATCCTTTAATTCTAGAGTTAAGTTTTGGTTACTCGACGTCTCCGTTCTCGTGTAGCCTACATATTGCGTTTTTTTTTTAATTTGCTTACCGGGCTAAAGGTTAGCATGTTTAAAATACGTAAGTCGTTTTGTTCAACAAATTTTAGTAGATAACTCATCAGTTGTTTGCATCAGAGCGACAATTTTTGAGATAGTTATTAAAACTGTTTAAAGGTTGTCAAACGTTGTTTCTCGTTGTATATCCTTTAATTCTAGAGTTAAATTGATAAATAACGTGTACGAATTTGTTTAACGTATTTGTTTTGGTTACTCGACGTCTCCGTTCTCGTGTAGCCTACATATTGCGTTTTTTTTTAATTTGCTTACCGGGCTAAAGGTTAGCATGCTTAAAATACGTAAGTCGTTTTGTTCAACAAATTTAAGTAGATAACTCATCAGTTGTTTGCATCAGAGCGATAATTTTTGAGATAGTTATTAAAACTGTTTAAAGGTTGTCAAACGTTGTTTCTCGTTGTATATCCTTTAATTCTAGAGTTAAATTGATAAATAACGTGTACGAATTTGTTTAACGTATTTGTTTTGGTTACTCGCCGTCTCCGTTCTCGTGTAGCCTACATATTGCGTTTTTTTTTTTAATTTGCTTACCGGGCTAAAGGTTGGCATGCTTAAAGTACGTAAGTCGTTTTGTTCAACAAATTTAAGTAGATAACTCATCAGTTGTTTGCATCAGAGCGACAATTTTTGAGATAGTTATTAAAACTGTTTAAAGGTTGTCAAACGTTGTTTCTCGTTGTATATCCTTTAATTCTAGAGTTAAATTTATAAATAACGTGTACGAATTTGTTTAACGCATTTGTTTTGGTTACTCGACGTCTCCGTTCTCGTGTAGCCTACATATTGCGTTTTTTTTTTAATTTGCTTACCGGGCTAAAGGTTAGCATGTTTAAAATACGTAAGTCGTTTTGTTCAACAAATTTGAGTAGATAACTCATCAGTTGTTTGCATCAGAGCGACAATTTTTGAGATAGTTATTAAAACTGTTTAAAGGTTGTCAAACGTTGTTTCTCGTTGTATATCCTTTAATTCTAGAGTTAAATTGATAAATAACGTGTACGAATTTGTTTAACGCATTTGTTTTGGTTACTCGACGTCTCCGTTCTCGTGTAGCCTACATATTGCGTTTTTTTTTAATTTGCTTACCGGGCTAAAGGTTAGCATGTTTAAAATACGTAAGTCGTTTTGTTCATCAAATTTAAGTAGATAACTCATCAGTTGTTTGCATCAGAGCGACAATTTTTGAGATAGTTATTAAAACTGTTTAAAGGTTGTCAAACGTTGTTTCTCGTTGTATATCCTTTAATTCTAGAGTTAAATTGATAAATAACGTGTACGAATTTGTTTAACGCATTTGTTTTGGTTACTCGACGTCTCCGTTCTCGTGTAGCCTACATATTGCGTTTTTTTTTAATTTGCTTACCGGGCTAAAGGTTAGCATGTTTAAAATACGTAAGTCGTTTTGTTCAACAAATTTAAGTAGATAACTCATCAGTTGTTTGCATCAGAGCGAGAATTTTTGAAATAGTTATTAAAACTGTTTAAAGGTTGTCAAACGTTGTTTCTCGTTGTATATCCTTTAATTCTAGAGTTAAATTGATAAATAACGTGTACGAATTTGTTTAACGCATTTGTTTTGGTTACTCGACGCCTCCGTTCTCGTGTAGCCTACATATTGCGTTTTTTTTTAATTTGCTTACCGGGCTAAAGGTTAGCATGCTTAAAAACGTAAGTCGTTTTGTTCAACAAATTTAAATAGATAACTCATCAGTTGTTTGCATCAGAGCGATAATTTTTGAGATAGTTATTAAAACTGTTTAAAGGTTGTCAAACGTTGTTTCTCGTTGTATATCCTTTAATTCTAGAGTTAAGTTTTGGTTACTCGACGTCTCCGTTCTCGTGTAGCCTACATATTGCGTTTTTTTTTTAATTTGCTTACCGGGCTAAAGGTTAGCATGTTTAAAATACGTAAGTCGTTTTGTTCAACAAATTTTAGTAGATAACTCATCAGTTGTTTGCATCAGAGCGACAATTTTTGAGATAGTTATTAAAACTGTTTAAAGGTTGTCAAACGTTGTTTCTCGTTGTATATCCTTTAATTCTAGAGTTAAATTGATAAATAACGTGTACGAATTTGTTTAACGCATTTGTTTTGGTTACTCGACGTCTCCGTTCTCGTGTAGCTTACATATTGCGTTTTTTTTTTTAATTTGCTTACCGGGCTAAAGGTTAGCATGTTTAAAATACGTAAGTCGTTTTGTTCATCAAATTTAAGTAGATAACTCATCAGTTGTTTGCATCAGAGCGACAATTTTTGAGATAGTTATTAAAACTGTTTAAAGGTTGTCAAACGTTGTTTTTCGTTGTATATCCTTTAATTCTAGAGTTAAATTGATAAATAACGTGTACGAATTTGTTTAACGCAGTTGTTTTGGTTACTCGACGTCTCCGTTCTCGTGTAGCCTACATATTGGGTTTTTTTTTTAATTTGCTTACCGGGCTAAAGGTTAGCATGCTTAAAATACGTAAGTCGTTTTGTTCAACAAATTTAAGTCGATAACTCATCAGTTGTTTGCATCAGAGCGACAATTTTTGAGATAGTTATTTAGCATGCTTAAAATACGTAAGTCGTTTTGTTCAACAAATTTAAGTAGACAACTCATCAGTTGTTTGCATCAGAGCGATAATTTTTGAGATAGTTATTAAAACTGTTTAAAGGTTGTCAAACGTTGTTTCTCGTTGTATATCCTTTAATTCTAGAGTTAAATTGATAAATAACGTGTACGAATTTGTTTAACGCATTTGTTTTGGTTACTCGACGTCTCCGTTCCCGTGTAGCCTACATATTGCGTTTTTTTTTTAATTTGCTTACCGGGCTAAAGGTTAGCATGCTTAAAATACGTAAGTCGTTTTGTTCAACAAATTTAAGTCGATAACTCATCAGTTGTTTGCATCAGAGCGACAATTTTTGAGATAGTTATTTAGCATGCTTAAAATACGTAAGTCGTTTTGTTCATCAAATTTAAGTAGATAACTCATCAGTTGTTTGCATCAGAGCGATAATTTTTGAGATAGTTATTAAAACTGTTTAAAGGTTGTCAAATGTTGTTTCTCGTTGTATATCCTTTAATTCTAGAGTTAAATTGATAAATAACGTGTACGAATTTGTTTAACGCATTTGTTTTGGTTACTCGACGTCTCCGTTCTCTTGTAGCCTACATATTGCGTTTTTTTTAAATTTGCTTACCGGGCTAAAGGTTAGCATGCTTAAAATACGTAAGTCGTTTTGTTCAACAAATTTAAGTAGATAACTCATCAGCTGTTTGCATCAGACCGATAATTTTTGAGATAGTTATTAAAACTGTTTAAAGGTTGTCAAACGTTGTTTTTCGTTGTATATCCTTTAATTCTAGAGTTAAATTGATAAATAACGTGTACGAATTTGTTTAACACATTTGTTTTGGTTACGCGACGTCTCCGTTCTCGTGTAGCCTACATATTGCGTTTTTTTTTAATTTGCTTACCGGGCTAAAGGTTAGCATGCTTAAAATACGTAAGTCGTTTTGTTCAACAAATTTAAGTAGATAACTCATCAGTTGTTTGCATCAGAGCGATAATTTTTGAGATAGTTATTAAAACTGTTTAAGGGTTGTCAAACGTTGTTTCTCGTTGTATATCCTTTAATTCTAGAGTTAAATTGATAAATAACGTGTACGAATTTGTTTAACGCATTTGTTTTGGTTACTCGACGTCTGCGTTCTCGTGTAGCTTACATATTGCGTTTTTTTTTTAATTTGCTTACCGGGCTAAAGGTTAGCATGTTTAAAATACGTAAGTCGTTTTGTTCAACAAATTTAAGTAGATAACTCATCAGTTGTTTGCATCAGAGCGATAATTTTTGAGATAGTTATTAAAACTGTTTAAAGGTTGTCAAACGTTGTTTCTCGTTGTATATCCTTTAATTCTAGAGTTAAGTTTTGGTTACTCGACGTCTCCGTTCTCGTATAGCCTACATATTGCGTTTTTTTTTAATTTGCTTACCGGGCTAAAGGTTAGCATGCTTAAAATACGTAAGTCGTTTTGTTCAACAAATTTAAGTAGATAACTCATCAGTTGTTTGCATCAGAGCGATAATTTTTGAGATAGTTATTAAAACTGTTTAAAGGTTGTCAAACGTTGTTTCTCGTTGTATATCCTTTAATTCTAGAGTTAAATTGATAAATAACGTGTACGAATTTGTTTAACGCATTTGTTTTGGTTACTCGACGTCTCCGTTCTCGTGTAGCTTACATATTGCGTTTTTTTTTTAATTTGCTTACCGGGCTAAAGATTAGCATGTTTAAAATACGTAAGTCGTTTTGTTCAACAAATTTAAGTAGATAACTCATCAGTTGTTTGCATCAGAGCGATAATTTTTGAGATAGTTATTAAAACTGTTTAAAGGTTGTCAAACGTTGTTTTTCGTTGTATATCCTTTAATTCTAGAGTTAAATTGATAAATAACGTGTACGAATTTGTTTAACGCATTTGTTTTGGTTACGCGACGTCTCCGTTCTCGTGTAGCCTACATATTGCGTTTTTTTTTAATTTGCTTACCGGGCTAAAGGTTAGCATGCTTAAAATACGTAAGTCGTTTTGTTCAACAAATTTAAGTAGATAAATCATCAGTTGTTTGCATCAGAGCGATAATTTTTGAGATAGTTATTAAAACTGTTTAAAGGTTGTCAAACGTTGTTTCTCGTTGTATATCCTTTAATTCTAGAGTTAAATTGATAAATAACGTGTACGAATTTGTTTAACGCATTTGTTTTGGTTACTCGACGTCTCCGTTCTCGTGTAGCTTACATATTGCGTTTTTTTTTTAATTTGCTTACCGGGCTAAAGGTTAGCATGTTTAAAATACGTAAGTCGTTTTGTTCAACAAATTTAAGTAGATAACTCATCAGTTGTTTGCATCAGAGCGACAATTTTTGAGATAGTTATTAAAACTGTTTAAAGGTTGTCAAACGTTGTTTCTCGTTGTATATCCTTTAATTCTAGAGTTATATTGATAAATAACGTGTACGAATTTGTTTAACGCATTTGTTTTGGTTACTCGACGTCTCCGTTCTCGTGTAGCTTACATATTGCGTTTTTTTTTTAATTTGCTTACCGGGCTAAAGGTTAGCATGCTTAAAATACGTAAGTCGTTTTGTTCATCAAATTTAAGTAGATAACTCATCAGTTGTTTGCATCAGAGCGATAATTTTTGAGATAGTTATTAAAACTGTTTAAAGGTTGTCAAACGTTGTTTCTCGTTGTATATCCTTTAATTCTAGAGTTAAATTGATAAATAACGTGTACGAATTTGTTTAACGCATTTGTTTTGGTTACTCGACGTCTCCGTTCTCGTGTAGCCTACATATTGCGTTTTTTTTTTAATTTGCTTACCGGGCTAAAGGTTAGCATGCTTAAAATACGTAAGTCGTTTTGTTCAACAAATTTAAGTAGATAACTCATCAGTTGTTTGCATCAGAGCGATAATTTTTGAGATAGTTATTAAAACTGTTTAAAGGTTGTCAAACGTTGTTTCTCGTTGTATATCCTTTAATTCTAGAGTTAAATTGATAAATAACGTGTAGGAATTTGTTTAACGCATTTGTTTTGGTTACTCGACGTCTCCGTTCTCGTGTAGCCTACATATTGCGTTTTTTTTTTAATTTGCTTACCGGGCTAAAGGTTAGCATGCTTAAAATACGAAAGTCGTTTTGTTCAACAAATTTAAGTAGATAACTCATCAGTTGTTTGCATCAGAGCGACAATTTTTGAGATAGTTATTAAAACTGTTTAAAGGTTGTCAAACGTTGTTTCTCGTTGTATATCCTTTAATTCTAGAGTTAAATTTATAAATAACGTGTACGAATTTGTTTAACGCATTTGTTTTGGTTACTCGACGTCTCCGTTCTCGTGTAGCCTACATATTGCGTTTTTTTTTTAATTTGCTTACCGGGCTAAAGGTTAGCATGTTTAAAATACGTAAGTCGTTTTGTTCAACAAATTTGAGTAGATAACTCATCAGTTGTATGCATCAGAGCGACAATTTTTGAGATAGTTATTAAAACTGTTTAAAGGTTGTCAAACGTTGTTTCTCGTTGTATATCCTTTAATTCTAGAGTTAAATTGATAAATAACGTGTACGAATTTGTTTAACGCATTTGTTTTGGTTACTCGACGTCTCCGTTCTCGTGTAGCCTACATATTGCGTTTTTTTTAATTTGCTTACCGGGCTAAAGGTTAGCATGTTTAAAATACGTAAGTCGTTTTGTTCAACAAATTTAAGTAGATAACTCATCAGTTGTTTGCATCAGAGCGACAATTTTTGAGATAGTTATTAAAACTGTTTAAAGGTTGTCAAACGTTGTTTCTCGTTGTATATCCTTTAATTCTAGAGTTAAATTGATAAATAACGTGTACGAATTTGTTTAACGCATTTGTTTTGGTTACTCGACGTCTCCGTTCTCGTGTAGCCTACATATTGCGTTTTTTTTTAATTTGCTTACCGGGCTAAAGGTTAGCATGTTTAAAATACGTAAGTCGTTTTGTTCATCAAATTTAAGTAGATAACTCATCAGTTGTTTGCATCAGAGCGACAATTTTTGAGATAGTTATTAAAACTATTTAAAGGTTGTCAAACGTTGTTTCTCGTTGTATATCCTTTAATTCTAGAGTTAAATTGATAAATAACGTGTACGAATTTGTTTAACGCATTTGTTTTGGTTACTCGACGTCTCCGTTCTCGTGTAGCCTACATATTGCGTTTTTTTTTAATTTGCTTACCGGGCTAAAGGTTAGCATGCTTAAAATACGTAAGTCGTTTTGTTCAACAAATTTAAGTAGATAACTCATCAGTTGTTTGCATCAGAGCGATAATTTTTGAGATAATTATTAAAACTGTTTAAAGGTTGTCAAACGTTGTTTCTCGTTGTATATCCTTTAATTCTAGAGTTAAGTTTTGGTTACTCGACGTCTCCGTTCTCGTGTAGCCTACATATTGCGTTTTTTTTTTTTAATTTGCTTACCGGGCTAAAGGTTAGCATGTTTAAAATACGTAAGTCGTTTTGTTCAACAAATTTAAGTAGATAACTCATCAGTTGTTTGCATCAGAGCGACAATTTTTGAGATAGTTATTAAAACTGTTTAAAGGTTGTCAAACGTTGTTTCTCGTTGTATATCCTTTAATTCTAGAGTTAAATTGATAAATAACGTGTACGAATTTGTTTAACGCATTTGTTTTGGTTACTCGACGTCTCCGTTCTCGTGTAGCCTACATATTGCGTTTTTTTTTTAATTTGCTTACCGGGCTAAAGGTTAGCATGTTTAAAATACGTAAGTCGTTTTGTTCAACAAATTTTAGTAGATAACTCATCAGTTGTTTGCATCAGAGCGACAATTTTTGAGATAGTTATTAAAACTGTTTAAAGGTTGTCAAACGTTGTTTCTCGTTGTATATCCTTTAATTCTAGAGTTAGATTGATAAATAACGTGTACGAATTTGTTTAACGCATTTGTTTTGGTTACTCGACGTCTCCGTTCTCGTGTAGCCTACATATTGCGTTTTTTTTTTAATTTGCTTACCGGGCTAAAGGTTAGCATGTTTAAAATACGTAAGTCGTTTTGTTCAACAAATTTGAGTAGATAACTCAGCAGTTGTTTGCATCTGAGCGACAATTTTTGAGATAGTTATTAAAACTGTTTAAAGGCTGTCAAACGTTGTTTCTCGTTGTATATCCTTTAATTCTAGAGTTAAATTGATAAATAACGTGCTCGAATTTGTTTAACGCATTTGCTTTGGTTACTCGACGTCTCCGTTCTCGTGTAGCCTACATATTGCGTTTGTTTTTTAATTTGCTTACCGGGCTAAAGGTTAGCATGTTTAAAATACGTAAGTCGTTTTTTTCAACAAATTTGAGTAGATAACTCATCAGTTGTTTGCATCAGAGCGACAATTTTTGAGATAGTTATTAAAACTGTTTAAAGGTTGTCAAACGTTGTTTCTCGTTGTATATCCTTTAATTCTAGAGTTAAATTGATAAATAACGTGTACGAATTTGTTTAACGCATTTGTTTTGGTTACTCGACGTCTCCGTTCTCGTGTAGCCTACATATTGCGTTTTTTTTTTTAATTTGCTTACCGGGCTAAAGGTTAGCGTGCTTAAAATACGTAAGTCGTTTTGTTCAACAAATTTAAGTAGATAACTCATCAGTTGTTTGCATCAGAGCGATAATTTTTGAGATAGTTATTAAAACTGTTTAAAGGTTGTCAAACGTTGTTTCTCGTTGTATATCCTTTAATTCTAGAGTTAAATTGATAAATAACGTGTACGAATTTGTTTAACGTATTTGTTTTGGTTACTCGACGTCTCCGTTCTCGTGTAGCCTACATATTGCGTTTTTTTTTTTAATTTGCTTACCGGGCTAAAGGTTAGCATGATTAAAATACGTAAGTCGTTTTGTTCAACAAATTTAAGTAGATAACTCATAAGTTGTTTGCATCAGAGCGACAATTTTTGAGATAGTTATTAAAACTGTTTAAAGGTTGTCAAACGTTGTTTCTCGTTGTATATCCATTAATTCTAGAGTTAAATTGATAAATAACGTGTACGAATTTCTTTAACGCATTTATTTTGGTTACTCGACGTCTCCGTTCTCGTGTAGCCTACATATTGTGTTTTTTTTTAATTTGCTTACCGGGCTAAAAGTTAGCATGTTTAAAATACGTAAATCGTTTTGTTCATCAAATTTAAGTAGATAACTCATCAGTTGTTTGCATCAGAGCGACAATTTTTGAGATAGTTATTAAAACTGTTTAAAGGTTGTCAAACGTTGTTTCTCGTTGTATATCCTTTAATTCTAGAGTTAAATTGATAAATAACGTGTACGAATTTGTTTAACGCATTTGTTTTGGTTACTCGACGTCTCCGTTCTCGTGTAGCCTACATATTGCGTTTTTTTTTAATTTGCTTACCGGGCTAAAGGTTAGCATGCTTAAAATACGTAAGTCGTTTTGTTCAACAAATTTAAGTAGATAACTCATCAGTTGTTTGCATCAGAGCGATAATTTTTGAGATAGTTATTAAAACTGTTTAAAGGTTGTCAAACGTTGTTTCTCGTTGTATATCCCTTAATTCTAGAGTTAAGTTTTGGTTACTCGACGTCTCCGTTCTCGTGTAGCCTACATATTGCGTTTTTTTTTTTTAATTTGCTTACCGGGCTAAAGGTTAGCATGTTTAAAATACGTAAGTCGTTTTGTTCAACAAATTTAAGTAGATAACTCATCAGTTGTTTGCATCAGAGCGACAATTTTTGAGATAGTTATTAAAACTGTTTAAAGGTTGTCAAACGTTGTTTCTCGTTGTATATCCTTTAATTCTAGAGTTAAATTGATAAATAACGTGTACGAATTTGTTTAACGCATTTGTTTTGGTTACTCGACGTCTCCGTTCTCGTGTAGCCTACATATTGCGTTTTTTTTTTTAATTTGCTTACCGGGCTAAAGGTTAGCATGCTTAAAATACGTAAGTCGTTTTGTTCAACAAATTTGAGTAGATAACTCATCAGTTGTTTGCATCAGAGCGACAATTTTTGATATAGTTATTAAAACTGTTTAAAGGTTGTCAAACGTTGTTTCTCGTTGTATATCCTTTAATTCTAGAGTTAAATTGATAAATAACGTGTACGAATTTGTTTAACGCATTTGTTTTGGTTACTCGACGTCTCCGTTCTCGGGTAGCCTACATATTGTGTTTTTTTTTAATTTGCTTACCGGGCTAAAGGTTAGCATGTTTAAAATACGTAAATCGTTTTGTTCATCAAATTTAAGTAGATAACTCGTCAGTTGTTTGCATCAGAGCGACAATTTTTGAGATAGTTATTAAAACTGTTTAAAGGTTGTCAAACGTTGTTTCTCGTTGTATATCCTTTAATTCTAGAGTTAAATTGATAAATAACGTGTACGAATTTGTTTAACGCATTTGTTTTGGTTACTCGACGTCTCCGTTCTCGTGTAGCCTACATATTGCGTTTTTTTTTTAATTTGCTTACCGGGCTAAAGGTTAGCATGTTTAAAATACGTAAGTCGTTTTGTTCAACAAATTTGAGTAGATAACTCATCAGTTGTTTGCATCAGAGCGACAATTTTTGAGATAGTTATTAAAACTGTTTAAAGGTTGTCAAACGTTGTTTCTCGTTGTATATCCTTTAATTCTAGAGTTAAATTGATAAATAACGTGTACGAATTTGTTTAACGCATTTGTTTTGGTTACTCGACGTCTCCGTTCTCGTGTAGCCTACATATTGCGTTTTTTTTTAATTTGCTTACCGGGCTAAAGGTTAGCATGTTTAGAATACGTAAGTCGTTTTGTTCAACAAATTTGAGTAGATAACTCATCAGTTGTTTGCATCAGAGCGACAATTTTTGAGATAGTTATTAAAACTGTTTAAAGGTTGTCAAACGTTGTTTCTCGTTGTATATCCTTTAATTCTAGAGTTAAATTGATAAATAACGTGTACGAATTTGTTTAACGCATTTGTTTTGGTTACTCGACGTCTCCGTTCTCGTGTAGCCTACATATTGCGTTTTTTTTTTTAATTTGCTTACCGGGCTAAAGGTTAGCACGTTTAAAATACGTAAGTCGTTTTGTTCATCAAATTTAAGTAGATAACTCATCAGTTGTTTGCATCAGAGCGTAAATTTTTGAGATAGTTATTAAAACTGTTTAAAGGTTGTCAAACGTTGTTTCTCGTTGTATATCCTTTAATTCTAGAGTTAAATTGATAAATAACGTGTACAAATTTGTTTAACGCATTTGTTTTGGTTACTCGACGTCTCCGTTCTCGTGTAGCCTACATATTGCGTTTTTTTTTTAATTTGCTTACCGGGCTAAAGGTTAGCATGCTTAAAATACGTAAGTCGTTTTGTTCAACAAATTTGAGTAGATAACTCATCAGTTGTTTGCATCAGAGCGACAATTTTTGAGATAGTTATTAAAACTGTTTAAAGGTTGTCAAACGTTGTTTCTCGTTGTATATCCTTTAATTCTAGAGTTAAATTGATAAATAACGTGTACGAATTTGTTTAACGCATTTGTTTTGGTTACTCGACGTCTCCGTTCTCGTGTAGCCTACATATTGCGTCTTTTTTTAATTTGCTTACCGGGCTAAAGGTTAGCATGTTTAAAATACGTAAGTCGTTTTGTTCAACAAATTTGAGTAGATAACTCATCAGTTGTTTGCATCAGAGCGACAATTTTTGAGATAGTTATTAAAACTGTTTAAAGGTTGTCAAATGTTGTTTCTCGTTGTATATCCTTTAATTCTAGAGTTAAATTGATAAATAACGTGTACGAATTTGTTTAACGCATTTGTTTTGGTTACTCGACGTCTCCGTTCTCGTGTAGCCTACATATTGCGTTTTTTTTTTAATTTGCTTACCGGGCTAAAGGTTAGCACGTTTAAAATACGTAAGTCGTTTTGTTCATCAAATTTATGTAGATAACTCATCAGTTGTTTGCATCAGAGCGTCAATTTTTGAGATAGTTATTAAAACTGTTTAAAGGTTGTCAAACGTTGTTTCTCGTTGTATATCCTTTAATTCTAGAGTTAAATTGATAAAGAACGTGTACAAATTTGTTTAACGCATTTGTTTTGGTTACTCGACGTCTCCGTTCTCGTGTAGCCTACATATTGCGTTTTTTTTTTAATTTGCTTACCGGGCTAAAGGTTAGCATGCTTAAAATACGTAAGTCGTTTTGTTCAACAAATTTGAGTAGATAACTCATCAGTTGTTTGCATCAGAGCGACAATTTTTGAGATAGTTATTAAAACTGTTTAAAGGTTGTCAAACGTTGTTTCTCGTTGTATATCCTTTAATTCTAGAGTTAAATTGATAAATAACGTGTACGAATTTGTTTAACGCATTTGTTTTGGTTACTCGACGTCTCCGTTCTCGTGTAGACTGCATATTGCGTTTTTTTTTTTAATTTGCTTACCGGGCTAAAGGTTAGCGTGCTTAAAATACGTAAGTCGTTTTGTTCAACAAATTTAAGTAGATAACTCATCAGTTGTTTGCATCAGAGCGATAATTTTTGAGATAGTTATTAAAACTGTTTAAAGGTTGTCAAACGTTGTTTCTCGTTGTATATCCTTTAATTCTAGAGTTAAATTGATAAATAACGTGTACGAATTTGTTTAACGTATTTGTTTTGGTTACTCGAGGTCTCCGTTCTCGTGTAGCCTACATATTGCGTTTTTTTTTTAATTTGCTTACCGGGCTAAAGGTTAGCATGTTTAAAATACGTAAGTCGTTTTGTTCAACAAATTTAAGTAGATAACTCATCAGTTGTTTGCATCAGAGCGACAATTTTTGAGATAGTTATTAAAACTGTTTAAAGGTGGTCAAACGTTGTTTCTCGTTGTATATCCATTAATTCTAGAGTTAAATTGATAAATAACGTGTACGAATTTGTTTAACGCATTTGTTTTGGTTACTCGACGTCTCCGTTCTCGTGTAGCCTACATATTGTGTTTTTTTTTTAATTTGCTTACCGGGCTAAAGGTTAGCATGTTTAAAATACGTAAGTCGTTTTGTTCATCAAATTTAAGTAGATAACTCATCAGTTGTTTGCATCAGAGCGACAATTTTTGAGATAGTTATTAAAACTGTTTAAAGGTTGTCAAAATGTTGTTTCTCGTTGTATATCCTTTAATTCTAGAGTTAAATTGATAAATAACGTGTACGAATTTGTTTAAGGCATTTGTTTTGGTTACTCGACGTCTCCGTTCTCGTGTAGCCTACATATTGCGTTTTTTTTTTAATTTGCTTACCGAGCTAAAGGTTAGCATGTTTAAAATACGTAAGCCGTTTTGTTCATCAAATTTAAGTAGAGAACTCATCAGTTGTTTGCATCAGAGCGCTAATTTTTGAGATAGTTATTAAAACTGTTTAAAGGTTGTCAAACGTTGTTTCTCGTTGTATATCCTTTAATTCTAGAGTTAAATTGATAAATAACGTGTACGAATTTTTTTAACGCATTTGTTTTGGTTACTCGACGTCTCCGTTCTCGTGTAGCCTACATATTGCGTTTTTTTTTTAATTTGCTTACCGGTCTAAAGGTTAGCATGTTTAAAATACGTAAGTCGTTGTGTTCAACAAATTTGAGTAGATAACTCATCAGTTGTTTGCATCAGAGCGACAATTTTTGAGATAGTTATTAAAACTGTTTAAAGGTTGTCAAACGTTGTTTCTCGTTGTATATCCTTTAATTCTAGAGTTAAATTGATAAATAACGTGTACGAATTTGTTTAACGCATTTGTTTTGGTTACTCGACGTCTCCGTTCTCGTGTAGCCTACATATTGCGTTTTTTTTTAAATTTGCTTACCAGGCTAAAGGTTAGCATGTTTAAAATACGTAAGTCGTTTTGTTCATCAAATTTAAGTAGATAACTCATCAGTTGTTTGCATCAGAGCGACAATTTTTGAGATAGTTATTAAAACTGTTTAAAGGTTGTCAAACGTTGTTTCTCGTTGTATATCCTTTAATTCTAGAGTTAAATTGATAAATAACGTGTACGAATTTGTTTAACGCATTTGTTTTGGTTACTCGACGTCTCCGTTCTCGTGTAGCCTACATATTGCGTTTTTTTTTAATTTGCTTACCGGGCTAAAGGTTAGCATGTTTAAAATACGTAAGTCGTTTTGTTCAACAAATTTAAGTAGATAACTCAGCAGTTGTTTGCATCAGAGCGACAATTTTTGAGATAGTTATTAAAACTGTTTAAAGGTTGTCAAACGTTGTTTCTCGTTGTATATCCTTTAATTCTAGAGTTAAATTGATAAATGACGTGTACGAGTTTGTTTAACGCATTTGTTTTGGTTACTCGACGTCTCCGTTCTCGTGTAGCCTACATATTGCGTTTTTTTTTAATTTGCTTACCGGGCTAAAGGTTAGCATGTTTAAAATACGTAAGTCGTTTTGTTCATCAAATTTAAGTAGATAACTCATCAGTTGTTTGCATCAGAGCGACAATTTTTGAGATAGTTATTAAAACTGTTTAAAGGTTGTTAAGCGTTGTTTCTCGTTGTATATCCTTTAATTCTAGAGTTAAATTGATAAATAACGTGTACGAATTTGTATAACGCATTTGTTTTGGTTACTCGACGTCTCCGTTCTCGTGTAGCCTACATATTGCGTTTTTTTTTTAATTTGCATACCGGGCTAAAGGTTAGCATGTTTAAAATACGTAAGTCGTTTTGTTCAACAAATTTGAGTAGATAACTCATCAGTTGTTTGCATCAGAGCGACAATTTTTGAGATAGTTATTAACACTGTTTAAAGGTTGTTAAAAGTTGTTTCTCGTTGTATATCCTTTAATTCTAGAGTTAAATTGATAAATAACGTGTACGAATTTGTTTAACGCATTTGTTTTGGTTACTCGACGTCTCCGTTCTCGTGTAACCTACATATTGCGTTTTTTTTAATTTGCTTACCGGGCTAAAGGTTAGCATGTTTAAAATACGTAAGTCGTTTTGTTCAACAAATTTGAGTAGATAACTCATCAGTTGTTTGCATCAGAGCGATAATTTTTGAGATAGTTATTAAAACTGTTTAAAGGTTGTCAAACGTTGTTTCTCGTTGTATATCCTTTAATTCTAGAGTTAAATTGATAAATAACGTGTACGAATTTGTTTAACGCATTTGTTTTGGTTACTCGACGTCTCCGTTCTCGTGTAGCCTACATATTGCGTTTTTTTTTTAATTTGCTTACCGGGCTAAAGGTTAGCATGTTTAAAATACGTAAGTCGTTTTGTTCAACAAATTTGAGTAGATAACTCATCAGTTGTTTGCATCAGAGCGACAATTTTTGAGATAGTTATTAAAACTGTTTAAAGGTTGTCAAACGTTGTTTCTCGTTGTATATCCTTTAATTCTAGAGTTAAATTGATAAATAACGTGTACGAATTTGTATAACGCATTTGTTTTGGTTACTCGACGTCTCCGTTCTCGTGTAGCCTACATATTGCGTTTTTTTTTTAATTTGCTTACCGGGCTAAAGGTTAGCATGTTTAAAATGCGTAAGTTGTTTTGTTCATCAAATTTAAGTAGATAACTCATCAGTTGTTTGCATCAGAGCGACAATTTTTGAGATAGTTATTAAAACTGTTTAAAGGTTGTCAAACGTTGTTTCTCGTTGTATATCCTTTAATTCTAGAGTTAATTTGATAAATAACGTGTACGAATTTGTTTAACGCATTTGTTTTGGTTACTCGACGTCTGCGTTCTCGTGTAGCCTACATATTGCGTTTTTTTTTTAATTGGGCTTACCGGGCTAAAGGTTAGCATGTTTAAAATACGTGTCGTTTTGTTCATCAAATTTAAGTAGATAACTCATCAGTTGTTTGCATCAGAGCGACAATTTTTGAGATAGTTATTAAAACTGTTTAAAGGTTGTCAAACGTTGTTTCTCGTTGTATATCCTTTAATTCTAGAGTTAAATTGATAAATAACGTGTACGAATTTGTTTAACGCATTTGTTTTGATTACTCGACGTCTCCGTTCTCGTGTAGCCTACATATTGCGTTTTTTTTTTAATTTGCTTACCGGGCTAAAGGTTAGCATGCTTAAAATACGTAAGTCGTTTTGTTCAACAAATTTAAGTAGATAACTCATCAGTTGTTTGCATCAGAGCAATAATTTTTGAGATAGTTATTAAAACTGTTTAAAGGTTGTCAAACGTTGTTTCTCGTTGTATATCCTTTAATTCTAGAGTTAAATTGATAAATAACGTGTACGAATTTGTTTAATGCATTTGTTTTGGTTACTCGACGTCTCCGTTCTCGTGTAGCCTACATATTGCGTTTTTTTTTTAATTTGCTTACCGGGCTAAAGGTTAGCATGTTTAAAATACGTAAGTCGATTTGTTCATCAAACTTAAGTAGATAACTCATCAGTTGTTTGCATCAGAGCGACAATTTTTGAGATAGTTATTAAAACTGTTTAAAGGTTGTCAAACGTTGTTTCTCGTTGTATATCCTTTAATTCTAGAGTTAAATTGATAAATAATGTGTACGAATTTGTTTAACGCATTTGTTTTGGTTACTCGACGTCTCCGTTCTCGCGTAGCCTACATATTGCGTTTTTTTTTTAATTTGCTTACCGGGCTAAAGGTTAGCATGCTTAAAATACGTAAGTCGTTTTGTTCAACAAATTTAAGTAGATAACTCATCAGTTGTTTGCATCAGAGCGATAATTTTTGAGATAGTTATTAAAACTGTTTAAAGGTTGTCAAACGTTGTTTCTCGTTGTATATCCTTTAATTCTAGAGTTAAATTGATAAATAACGTGTACGAATTTGTTTAACGTATTTGTTTTGGTTACTCGACGTCTCCGTTCTCGTGTAGCCTACATATTGCGTTTTTTTTTTAATTTGCTTACCGGGCTAAAGGTTAGCATGCTTAAAATACGTAAGTCGTTTTGTTCAACAAATTTAAGTAGATAACTCATCAGTTGTTTGCATCAGAGCGATAATTTTTGAGATAGTTATTAAAACTGTTTAAAGGTTGTCAAACGTTGTTTCTCGTTGTATATCCTTTAATTCTAGAGTTAAATTTATAAATAACGTGTACGAATTTGTTTAAAGCATTTGTTTTGGTTACTCGACGTCTCCGTTCTCGTGTAGCCTACATATTGCGTTTTTTTTTTAATTTGCTTACCGGGCTAAAGGTTAGCATGTTTAAAATGCGTAAGTTGTTTTGTTCATCAAATTTAAGTAGATAACTCATCAGTTGTTTGCATAAGAGCGACAATTTTTGAGATAGTTATTAAAACTGTTTAAAGGTTGTCAAACGTTGTTTCTCGTTGTATATCCTTTAATTCTAGAGTTAATTTGATAAATAACGTGTACGAATTTGTTTAACGCATTTGTTTTGGTTACTCGACGTCTGCGTTCTCCTGTAGCCTACATATTGCGTTTTTTTTTTAATTGGGCTTACCGGGCTAAAGGTTAGCATGTTTAAAATACGTGTCGTTTTGTTCATCAAATTTAAGTAGATAACTCATCAGTTGTTTGCATCAGAGCGACAATTTTTGAGATAGTTATTAAAACTGTTTAAAGGTTGTCAAACGTTGTTTCTCGTTGTATATCCTTTAATTCTAGAGTTAAATTGATAAATAACGTGTACGAATTTGTTTAACGCATTTGTTTTGGTTACTCGACGTCTCCGTTCTCGTGTAGCCTACATATTGCGTTTTTTTTTTAATTTGCTTACCGGGCTAAAGGTTAGCATGCTTAAAATACGAAAGTCGTTTTGTTCAACAAATTTAAGTAGATAACTCATCAGTTGTTTGCATCAGAGCAATATTTTTTGAGATAGTTATTAAAACTGTTTAAAGGTTGTCAAACGTTGTTTCTCGTTGTATATCCTTTAATTCTAGAGTTAAATTGATAAATAACGTGTACGAATTTGTTTAATGCATTTGTTTTGGTTACTCGACGTCTCCGTTCTCGTGTAGCCTACATATTGCGTTTTTTTTTTAATTTGCTTACCGGGCTAAAGGTTAGCATGTTTAAAATACGTAAGTCGATTTGTTCATCAAACTTAAGTAGATAACTCATCAGTTGTTTGCATCAGAGCGACAATTTTTGAGATAGTTATTAAAACTGTTTAAAGGTTGTCAAACGTTGTTTCTCGTTGTATATCCTTTAATCCTAGAGTTAAATTGATAAATAATGTGTACGAATTTGTTTAACGCATTTGTTTTGGTTACTCGACGTCTCCGTTCTCGTGTAGCCTACATATTGCGTTTTTTTTTTAATTTGCTTTCCGGGCTAAAGGTTAGCATGCTTAAAATACGTAAGTCGTTTTGTTCAACAAATTTAAGTAGATAACTCATCAGTTGTTTGCATCAGAGCGATAATTTTTGAGATAGTTATTAAAACTGTTTAAAGGTTGTCAAACGTTGTTTCTCGTTGTATATCCTTTAATTCTAGAGTTAAATTGATAAATAACGTGTACGAATTTGTTTAACGTATTTGTTTTGGTTACTCGACGTCTCCGTTCTCGTGTAGCCTACATATTGCGTTTTTTTTTTAATTTGCTTACCGGGCTAAAGGTTAGCATGCCTAAAATACGTAAGTCGTTTTGTTCAACAAATTTAAGTAGATAACTCATCAGTTGTTTGCATCAGAGCGATAATTTTTGAGATAGTTATTAAAACTGTTTAAAGGTTGCCAAACGTTGTTTCTCGTTGTATATCCTTTAATTCTAGAGTTAAATTTATAAATAACGTGTACGAATTTGTTTAACGCATTTGTTTTGGTTACTCGACGTCTCCGTTCTCGTGTAGCCTACATATTGCGTTTTTTTTTTTAATTTGCTTACCGGGCTAAAGGTTAGCATGTTTAAAATACGTAAGTCGTTTTGTTCATCAAATTTAAGTAGATAACTCATCAGTTGTTTGCATCAGAGCGACAATTTTTGAGATAGTTACTAAAACTGTTTAAAGGTTGTCAAACGTTGTTTCTCGTTGTATATCCTTTAATTCTAGAGTTAAATTGATAAATAACGTGTACGAATTTGTTTAACGCATTTGTTTTGGTTACTCGACGTCTCCGTTCTCGTGTAGCCTACATATTGCGTTTTTTTTTTAGTTTGCTTACCGCGCTAAAGGTTAGCATGCTTAAAATACGTAAGTCGTTTTGTTCAACAAATTTAAGTAGATAACTCATCAGTTGTTTGCATCAGAGCGACAATTTTTGAGATAGTTATTAAAACTGTTTAAAGGTTGTCAAACGTTGTTTCTCGTTGTATATCCTTTAATTCTAGAGTTAAATTGATAAATAACGTGTACGAATATTGCGTTTTTTTTTTAGTTTGCTTACCGCGCTAAAGGTTAGCATGCTTAAAATACGTAAGTCGTTTTGTTCAACAAATTTAAGTAGATAACTCATCAGTTGTTTGCATCAGAGCGATAATTTTTGAGATAGTTATTAAAACTGTTTAAAGGTTGTCAAACGTTGTTTCTCGTTGTATATCCTTTAACTCTAGAGTTAAATTTATAAATAACGTGTACGAATTTGGTTAACGCATTTGGTTTGGTTACTCGACGTCTCCGTTCTCGTGTAGCCTACATATTGCGTTTTTTTTTTAATTTGCTTACCGGGCTAAAGGTTAGCATGTTTAAAATACGTAAGTCGTTTTGTTCATCAAATTTAAGTAAATAACTCATCAGTTGTTTGCATCAGAGCGACAATTTTTGAGATAGTTATTAAAACTGTTTAAAGGTTGTCAAACATTGTTTCTCGTTGTATATCCTTTAATTCTAGAGTTAAATTGATAAATAACGTGTACGAATTTGTTTAACGCATTTGTTTTGGTTACTCGACGTCTCCGTTCTCGTGTAGCCTACATATTGCGTTTTTTTTTTAATTTGCTTACCGGGCTAAAGGTTAGCATGTTTAAAATACGTAAGTCGTTTTGTTCAACAAATTTGAGTAGATAACTCAGCAGTTGTTTGCATCAGAGCGACAATTTTTGAGATAGTTATTAAAACTGTTTAAAGGTTGTCAAACGTTGTTTCTCGTTGTATATCCTTTAATTCTAGAGTTAAATTGATAAATAACGTATACGAATTTGTTTAACGCATTTTTTTTGGTTACTCGACGTCTCCGTTCTCGTGTAGCCTACATATTGCATTTTTTTTTTAATTTGCTTACCGGGCTAAAGGTTAGCATGTTTAAAATACGTAAGTCGTTTTGTTCAACAAATTTAAGTAGATAACTCATCAGTTTTTTGCATCAGAGCGACAATTTTTGAGATAGTTATTAAAACTGTTTAAAGGTTATCAAACGTTGTTTCTCGTTGTATATCCATTAATTCTAGGGTTAAATTGATAAATAACGTGTACGAATTTGTTTAACGCATTTGTTTTGGTTACTCGACGTCTCCGTTCTCGTGTAGCCTACATATTGCGTTTTTTTTAAATTTGCTTACCGGGCTAAAGGTTAGCATGTTTAAAATACGTAAGTCGTTTTGTTCAACAAATTTAAGTAGATAACTCATCAGTTGTTTGCATCAGAGCGACAATTTTTGAGATAGTTATTAAAACTGTTTAAAGGTTATCAAACGTTGTTTCTCGTTGTATATCCTTTAATTCTAGAGTTAAATTGATAAATAACGTGTACGATTTTGTTTAACCCATTTGTTTTGGTTACCCGACGTCTCCGTTCTCGTGTAGCCTACATATTGCGTTTTTTTTTTAATTTGCTTACCGGGCTAAAGGTTAGCATGCTTAAAATACGTAAGTCGTTTTGTTCAACAAATTTAAGTAGATAACTCACCAGTTGTTTGCATCAGAGCGATAATTTTTGAAATAGTTATTAAAACTCTTTAAAGGTTGTCAAACGTTGTTTCTCGTTGTATATCCTTTAATTCTAGAGTTAAATTGATAAATAACGTGTACAAATTTGTTTAACGCATTTGTTTTGGTTACTCGACGTCTCCGTTCTCGTGTAGCCTACATATTGCGTTTTGTTTTAATTTGATTACCGGGCTAAAGGTTAGCATGTTTAAAATACGTAAGTGGTTTTGTTCATCAAATTTAAGTAGATAACTCATCAGTTGTTTGCATCAGAGCGACAATTTTTGAGATAGTTATTAAAACTGTTTAAAGGTTGTCAAACGTTGTTTCTCGTTGTATATCCTTTAATTCTAGAGTTAAATTGATAAATAACGTGTACGAATTTGTTTAACGCATTTGTTTTGGTTACTCGACGTCTCCGTTCTCGTGTAGCCTACATATTGCGTTTTTTTTTTAATTTGCTTACCGGGCTAAAGGTTAGCATGTTTAAAATACGTAAGGCGTTTTGTTCATCAAACTTAAGTAGATAACTCATCAGTTGTTTGCATCAGAGCGACAATTTTTGAGATAGTTATTAAAACTGTTTAAAGGTTGTCAAACGTTGTTTCTCGTTGTATATCCTTTAATTCTAGAGTTAAATTGATAAATAACGTGTACGAATTTGTTTAACGTATTTGTTTTGGTTACTCGACGTCTCCGTTCTCGTGTAGCCTACATATTGCGTTTTTTTTTAATTTGCTTACCGGGCTAAAGGTTAGCATGCTTAAAATACGTAAGTCGTTTTGTTCAACAAATTTAAGTAGATAACTCATCAGTTGTTTGCATCAGAGCGATAATTTTTGAGATAGTTATTAAAACTGTTTAAAGGTTGTCAAACGTTGTTTCTCGTTGTATATCCTTTAATTCTAGAGTTAAATTTATAAATAACGTGTACGAATTTGTTTAACGCATTTGTTTTGGTTACTCGACGTCTCCGTTCTCGTGTAGCCTACATATTGCGTTTTTTTTTAATTTGCTTACCGGGCTAAAGGTTAGCATGTTTAAAATACGTAAGTCGTTTTGTTCATCAAATTTAAGTAGATAACTCATCAGTTGTTTGCATCAGAGCGACAATTTTTGAGATAGTTATTAAAACTGTTTAAAGGTTGTCAAACGTTGTTTCTCGTTGTATATGCTTTAATTCTAGAGTTAAATTGATAAATAACGTGTACGAATTTGTTTAACGCATTTGTTTTGGTTACTCGACGTCTCCGTTCTCGTGTAGCCTACATATTGCGTTTTTTTTTAATTTGCTTACCGCGCTAAAGGTTAGCATGCTTAAAATACGTAAGTCGTTTTGTTCAACAAATTTAAGTAGATAACTCATCAGTTGTTTGCATCAGAGCGACAATTTTTGAGATAGTTATTAAAACTGTTTAAAGGTTGTCAAACGTTGTTTCTCGTTGTATATGCTTTAATTCTAGAGTTAAATTGATAAATAACGTGTACGAATTGGTTTAACGCATTTGTTTTGGTTACTCGACGTCTCCGTTCTCGTGTAGCCTACATATTGCGTTTTTTTTTTTAATTTGCTTACCGGGCTAAAGGTTAGCATGTTTAAAATACGTAAGTCGTTTTGTTCATCAAACTTAAGTAGATAACTCATCAGTTGTTTGCATCAGAGCGACAATTTTTGAGATAGTTATTAAAACTGTTTAAAGGTTGTCAAACGTTGTTTATCGTTGTATATCCTTTAATTCAAGAGTTAAATTGATAAATAACCTGTACGAATTTGTTTAACGCATTTGTTTTGGTTACTCGACGTCTCCGTTCTCGTGTAGCCTACATATTGCGTTTTTTTTTTTTAATTTGCTTACCGGGCTAAAGGTTAGCATGTTTAAAATACGTAAGTCGTTTTGTTCAACAAATTTGAGTAGATAACTCAGCAGTTGTTTGCACCAGAGCGACAATTTTTGAGACAGTTATTAAAACTGTTTAAAGGTTGTCAAACGTTGTTTCTCGTTGTATATCCTTTAATTCTAGAGTTAAATTGATAAATAACGTGTACGAATTTGTTTAACGCATTTGTTTTGGTTACTCGACGTCTCCGTTCTCGTGTAGCCTACATATTGCGTTTTTTTTTTAATTTGCTTACCGGGCTAAAGGTTAGCATGCTTAAAATACGTAAGTCGTTTTGTTCAACAAATTTAAGTAGATAACTCATCAGTTGTTTGCATCAGAGCGATAATTTTTGAGATAGTTATTAAAACTGTTTAAAGGTTGTCAAACGTTGTTTCTCGTTGTATATCCTTTAATTCTAGAGTTAAGTTGATAAATAACGTGTACGAATTTGTTTAACGCATTTGTTTTGGTTACTCGACGTCTCCGTTCTCGTGTAGCCTACATATTGCGTTTTTTTTAATTTGCTTACCGGGCTAAAGGTTAGCATGCTTAAAATACGTAAGTCGTTTTGTTCAACAAATTTAAGTAGATAACTCATCAGTTGTTTGCATCAGAGCGATAATTTTTGAGATAGTTATTAAAACTATTTAAAGGTTGTCAAACGTTGTTTCTCGTTGTATATCCTTTAATTCTAGAGTTAAATTGATAAATAACGTGTACGAATTTGTTTAACGCATTTGTTTTGGTTACTCGACGTCTCAGTTCTCGTGTAGCCTACATATTGCGTTTTTTTTTTAATTTGCTTACCGGGCTAAAGGTTAGCATGCTTAAAATACGTAAGTCGTTTTGTTCAACAAATTTAAGTAGATAACTCATCAGTTGTTTGCATCAGAGCGATAATTTTTGAGATAGTTATTAAAACTGTTTAAAGGTTGTCAAACGTTGTTTCTCGTTGTATATCCTTTAATTCTAGAGTTAAGTTGATAAATAACGTGTACGAATTTGTTTAACGCATTTGTTTTGGTTACTCGACGTCTCCGTTCTCGTGTAGCCTACATATTGCGTTTTTTTAATTTGCTTACCGGGCTAAAGGTTAGCATGTTTAAAATACGTAAGTCGTTTTGTTCATCAAATTTAAGTAGATAACTCATCAGTTGTTTGCATCTGAGCGACAATTTTTGAGATAGTTATTAAAACTGTTTAAAGGTTGTCAAATGTTGTTTCTCGTTGTATATCCTTTAATTCTAGAGTTAAATTGATAAATAACGTGTAAGAATTTGTTTAACGCATTTGTTTTGGTTACTCGACGTCTCAGTTCTCGTGTAGCCTACATATTGCGTTTTTTTTTTAATTTGCTTACCGGGCTAAAGGTTAGCATGCTTAGAATACGTAAGTCGTTTTGTTCAACAAATTTAAGTAGATAACTCATCAGTTGTTTGCATCAGAGCGACAATTTTTGAGATAATTATTAAAACTGTTTAAAGGTTGTCAAACGTTGTTTCTCGTTGTATATCCTTTAATTCTAGAGATAAATTGATAAATAACGTGTACGAATTTGTTTAACGCATTTGTTTTGGTTACTCGACGTCTCCGTTCTCGTGTAGCCTACATATTGCGTTTTTTTTTTAATTTGCTTACCGGGCTAAAGGTTAGCATGCTTAAAATACGTAAGTCGTTTTGTTCAACAAATTTAAGTAGATAACTCATCAGTTGTTTGCATCAGAGCGATAATTTTTGAGATAGTTATTAAAACTGTTTAAAGGTTGTCAAACGTTGTTTCTCGTTGTATATCCTTTAATTCTAGAGTTAAATTGATAAATAAAGTGTACGAATTTGTTTAACGTATTTGTTTTGGTTACTCGACGTCTCCGTTCTCGTGTAGCCTACATATTGCGTTTTTTTTAATTTGCTTACCGGGCTAAAGGTTAGCATGTTTAAAATACGTAAGTCGTTTTGTTCATCAAATTTAAGTAGATAACTCATCAGTTGTTTGCATCTGAGCGACAATTTTTGAGATAGTTATTAAAACTGTTTAAAGGTTGTCAAATGTTGTTTCTCGTTGTATATCCTTTAATTCTAGAGTTAAATTGATAAATAACGTGTAAGAATTTGTTTAACGCATTTGTTTTGGTTACTCGACGTCTCAGTTCTCGTGTAGCCTACATATTGCGTTTTTTTTTTAATTTGCTTACCGGGCTAAAGGTTAGCATGCTTAAAATACGTAAGTCGTTTTGTTCAACAAATTTAAGTAGATAACTCATCAGTTGTTTGCATCAGAGCGACAATTTTTGAGATAATTATTAAAACTATTTAAAGGTTGTCAAACGTTGTTTCTCGTTGTATATCCTTTAATTCTAGAGATAAATTGATAAATAACGTGTACGAATTTGTTTAACGCATTTGTTTTGGTTACTCGACGTCTCCGTTCTCGTGTAGCCTACATATTGCGTTTTTTTTTTAATTTGCTTACCGGGCTAAAGGTTAGCATGCTTAAAATACGTAAGTCGTTTTGTTCAACAAATTTAAGTAGATAACTCATCAGTTGTTTGCATCAGAGCGATAATTTTTGAGATAGTTATTAAAACTGTTTAAAGGTTGTCAAACGTTGTTTCTCGTTGTATATCCTTTAATTCTAGAGTTAAATTGATAAATAACGTGTACGAATTTGTTTAACGTATTTGTTTTGGTTACTCGACGTCTCCGTTCTCGTGTAGCCTACATATTGCGTTTTTTTTAATTTGCTTACCGGGCTAAAGGTTAGCATGCTTAAAATACGTAAGTCGTTTTGTTCAACAAATTTAAGTAGATAACTCATCAGTTGTTTGCATCAGAGCGATAATTTTTGAGATAGTTATTAAAACTGTTTAAAAGTTGTCAAACGTTGTTTCTCGTTGTATATCCTTTAATTCTAGAGTTAAATTTATAAATAACGTGTACGAATTTGTTTAACGCATTTGTTTTGGTTACTCGACGTCTCCGTTCTCGTGTAGCCTACATATTGCGTTTTTTTTAATTTGCTTACCGGGCTAAAGGTTAGCATGCTTAAAATACGTAAGTCGTTTTGTTCAACAAATTTAAGTAGATAACTCATCAGTTGTTTGCATCAGAGCGATAATTTTTGAGATAGTTATTAAAACTATTTAAAGGTTGTCAAACGTTGTTTCTCGTTGTGTATCCTTTAATTCTAGAGTTAAATTGATAAATAACGTGTACGAATTTGTTTAACGAATTTGTTTTGGTTACTCGACGTCTCAGTTCTCGTGTAGCCTACATATTGCGTTTTTTTTTTTAATTTGCTTACCGGGCTAAAGGTTAGCATGTTTAAAATACGTAAGTCGTTTTGTTCATCAAATTTAAGTAGATAACTAATCAGTTGTTTGCATCAGAGCGATAATTTTTGAGATAGTTATTAAAACTGTTTAAAGGTTGTCAAACGTTGTTTCTCGTTGTATATCCTTTAATTCTAGAGTTAAATTGATAAATAACGTGTACGAATTTGTTTAACGTATTTGTTTTGGTTACTCGAAGTCTCCGTTCTCGTGTAGCCTACATATTGCGTTTTTTTTTAATTTGCTTACCGGGCTAAAGGTTAGCATGCTTAAAATACGTAAGTCGTTTTGTTCAACAAATTTAAGTAGATAACTCATCAGTTGTTTGCATCAGAGCGATAATTTTTGAGATAGTTATTAAAACTATTTAAAGGTTGTCAAACGTTGTTTCTCGTTGTATATCCTTTAATTCTAGAGTTAAATTGATAAATAACGTGTACGAATTTGTTTAACGCATTTGTTTTGGTTACTCGACGTCTCCGTTCTCGTGTAGCCTACATATTGGGTTTTTTTTTTAATTTGCTTACCGGGCTAAAGGTTAGCATGCTTAAAATACGTAAGTCGTTTTGTTCAACAAATTTAAGTAGATAACTCATCAGTTGTTTGCATCAGAGCGATAATTTTTGAGATAGTTATTAAAACTGTTTAAAGGTTGTCAAACGTTGTTTCTCGTTGTATATCCTTTAATTCTAGAGTTAAATTGATAAATAACGTGTACGAATTTGTTTAACG